>NC_056725.1:1541100851-1541203351 GCF_019279795.1 Protopterus annectens | reverse complement strand
CTCTCCCTCAGTCTCATATGCAGCTCAGGCCCTCACACGTGACACACCCTCCTCAGTCTCCTCTCATGTACCTGCCACACACACCACCCCCTCCTCAGTCTCACACACAACACAGTACAACCCTTCCTCAGTCACACACACACACACACACACACACACACCCCTCCTCAGTCTCTCAAACACACAAACCCTCCTCAGTCTCATATACACACACACACCCACCCCTCCTCAGTCTCAAAGACACGCACACACTTACCGCCCTCCTCAGTCCTCACACACAATAATCCTCCCCAGAGTTAGACATTACCCTCCTTCCCCTCAGTCCACACACACACTACCCCTCCCAGTCTCACTCCCACCCACACACACACCCTCCTTTAGTCACAATAATAATCGCTGCGCATGCACACACACACTCCCTCCTGACCCTACACACACACACACCCTTCTCAATCCGGCACACACACCCCTCCCTCACACACACACACCTCAGTCCCTGCCACACACACCCCTTCGCTAGTCTCTCTTACACACCCCCCAAATGCACTCACACACACACACACACACACCTCCACAGTCCCAGACACACACACATGCACACCCTTCCCTAGTCACACACACCACCTCCTACTCAGTCTCTCACACACACACACACACCCTCCCTCCTGTCTCATTAATAAACACCTTCCCTAGTCTCTGGCAGACACACACACACCCTACTCACAGTCTCTCTCACACACAATAATTTTAATTCTTCCCTCTCTTCCTACACACACCCTCAGTCTCCTCACACACCCCTCCTCCACAGTCTCTCCTCGTCTCATGCACACACCCCTCCTCAGTCACTTGACACATGTGCACACTGCCCTCAGTCTCACAGTCCTACACACACACACACCTCAGTCTACTCAGACACACACACACCTCTCGTCAGCTTCTCCACCTTCTCAGTCTCACACACACACACACACCTCTTCACAGTCTGACACGCACATGCACACCTTCCTCAGTCACACACACCCGTCCTCAGTCTCTCACCCACGCACACACATTAACCCCTCCTCTCTCTCTCACACACATTATTACACACTCCTCAATCTCACACACATCTCATGCTCACTGAAACCTCTAGCACACACACACACACACACCCTCACTCTCTCAATCTCACACATGCGCGAGCACACACACACCTCCTCAGTCTCTCTCTCTCACATGCACACACACACTCCCTCAGTCTCATGACACACACACACACACACACACACACACACACACACAGTCTCTCACACACACACACCACACACACACACACACACACCTCCTCACACACACACCTTAGTCAGTCACACACAAACACACACCTCCTCAGTCTCACACACCTCATCAGTCACACACACACACACACCTCCTCAGTCTCATACACACACACACACACACACACACACACACACACACACACACACACACACCCCTCCTTAAGTCTCCTCAGTCTCATATACCTCACACACCTCCTCAGTCTCACACACCCACCACTCCTCAGTCTCACAAACACTCATACACCCCTCCTCAGTTTCTCTCACACACACCTTCTCAGCCTTCCTCAGTTTCACACACACACACCTTCCCTCAGTCCTCAATCACACACACACACACACGCCTCCCTCAGTCTCTCTTACATACACACACCCTCTTCAACAAAACCCACACTGTCTTCACACACACACCTCTTCCTCAGTCTCCTAGACACACGCACACACACCCCTCCTAAGTCACACACACACACACCCCTTCTCAGTCTCTCACACACACCCCTTCTTAGTCTCTCACTTGCACACACAGCTCCAAAGTCACACACACACACCCCTCCTCAGTCTCACACACACACGCGAACCCCCTTCTCAGTCTCCTGCACACACACACACAGCCCACACACACACCCTCCTCCAGTCACACAGGCCCCACCTCAGTCTCACACAGGCCACACCCCTCCTCAGTCTCACACACACCCTAGTCTCCTCAGTCTCACACACACACACACACAGCTTCACACACACATGCAACCCTCCTCAGTCTCACACAAACACCTTCAGTCTCACACGCACACACACCCTCCTCCAGTCTCCACACACACACACACACACACACATCAGGCTCCCGCACACAGTCACAACACCTCCCCTCAGGCTCACACACACACACACACACTCCCACAGTCCTGGCTACACACACACACACACACCCATCCCCTCATCTCACACACACACACTCTCAATTCAGTCTCTCTCTTACACACACTAACCTCCTCAGTCTCCCACAAAACACCCCCCCTCCTCCAGTCCTCCTGACACACACACACACACACACACTACTACATGTAAACTACCCTCCTGGTCTCACAAATTGGGGTCACACACACCCGCAGTCTCGCACACACACCCTCAGTCCACACACACACACACACCACCTTCTCAGTCAGTCGCCTTGCACACACACACCTTCTCAGTCTCACACACACACACACCTCTTCACAGTCTGACACGCATTACGCACACCTTTCCCTAGTCACACACACCCGTCCTCAGTCTCTCTCTCACACACACACATCCTCAGTCTCTCTCTCTCTCACACACACACACACACACCTCATCAGTCTATCTCTCACACAAACACGCGCACACACACACCTGGAAAGCCCCTCAATCTCAGGCTCCCACACTGCTCTCCATCCTCTCACATGCACACACACACACCTCCCACTCCTCATGTCAGTCACACAAAGTGCACACACACACACGCACACACACCCCAAGTCACACACACACACACACCCCTTCTCAGTCTCTCACTTGCACACACAGCTCCTCAGTCACACACACACACACACACACACACACACACACACACACACACACACACACACACACACAAACCCCTCTCCCTCAGTCTCACACACACACGCACTCCATCCACAGTGAGCACACACACCACACACACCCTCCCTCAGTCTCTCTCTCTTACACACAAGACACCCTCTCAGTCCTCAGAGTACACACAAACATGCGCATACACCCTCTTCTCAGTCTCACAAACACATACGCCTCCTCAGCCTCCCTCACACACACATCCTCAGTCTCAGACACACACACCCCTTCTCAGTCTCTCTCACACACACCCCTCCTCAGTCTCACTCACACACACACACACACACTACTCAAGTTCCCGCTCACACACGCGCATACACACACACCTCTCCTCAGTCCACACACACCTCCTCAATCACACGACACACCCCTCCCCTCAATCTCTACACACACACCCACCCCTCAGTCTCACAAACACACGCACCCCTTCTCAGTCTCACAAACACACACATCTCTCCCTGCCAAGTCTAGACGACACATCCTCGGGGTCCGCACACCCCTCCTCAGTCTCACACACACAAACACCCTCCTCAGTCCTCACCTACACACACAACACCCCTCTTAAGTCACACTGGCTCCTCCAGTCCTACACACACCCGCCTCCTCCAGTCTCACACACCCCTCCTCAATTAGCACACACACCCCTCCTCAGATGCACACACACACCCCTCCTCAATCTCACACACACACACACCCCTCCTCAATCTCACACACACACACCCCTCTCAATCTCAGTCCACACACACACATGCAACCTCCTCAGCTCTGTCTCACACACACACCCCTCCAGAGTTTCACAAACACGCACACACACACCCCTCCTCAGTCTCTCTCACACACACACACCCCTCCTCAGTCTCTCACAGACACACACACACCCTCCTCAATCTCGCACACACTCCATGCTCAGTCTCACACACAGACACACACACCTCTACTCAATCTCACACAAACGCATGCACATACACCCCTCCTCAGTTTCACATGCACACACCCCTCCTCAGTCTCACACATACACCCCTCCTCAGTCTCACACACACACACACCCCTCCTCAGTCACACACACACACCCCTCCTCAGTCACACACATACACCCCTCCTCAGTCACACACACACACACACACCGCTTTCCCCTCCTCCAGTCACTCCACACATGCAACCGCCTCTGTCTCAGTCACACAGTCAGTCTCACACACACGACACACACACCCTCCTCAGTCTTCTCTACTACTACTATTGGCCACCCCTCCCTCAGTCTCTCACAAACACTCATACACCCCTCCTCAGTTTCTCTCACACACACCTTCTCAGTCTCTCTCTCACACACACACACACCTTCTCCATGCTCAGTATCACACACAGACACACACACTCCTCAGTCACACACACACACACACACACACCTCCTCAGTCTCTCAAACACACAAACCCTCCTCAGTCTCGTATACACACACACACCCACCCCTCCTCAGTCTTACACACACCCCTCCTCAGTCTCAAAGACACGCACACGCAACCGTCCTCTGTCTCACACACACAGTTAGTCTCACAAACACACACACACCCCTCCTCAGTCTCACTCACACACACACACACACACCCTTCCTCAATCTCACATTCACATATACAGACCGCCTCAGTCTCACACACACACACACCCTCCTCAGTCCCACACACACACACCTCCGCCCAGTGCCAGTCACACACACTCCCGCACACACCCCACCCTCCTCAGTCTCACAGACACACACACACACCCTCAGTCTCACAGACATATACACACCCCTCCTCAGTCGCTCTCTCTCACACACACACACCCCTTCTCAGTCTCTCTCACACACACACACCTTCTCAGTCTCAGACACACATGCACACCTTCCTCAGTCACACACACCCGTCCTCAGTCTCTCTCTCTCTCTCACACACATCCTCAGTCTCTCTCTCTCACACACACACACCTCATCAGTCTATCTCTCACACAAACACGCACACACACACACCTCCTCAGTCTCTCTCTCTCACATGCACACACACACGCAACTGGCCCCCTTCTGTCTCACACACACAGTTAGTCTCACAAACACACACACACCCCTCCTCAGTCTCACTCACACACACACACACACACCCTTCCTCAATCTCACATTCATATAGACCGCCCCCAAGTCTCACACACACACACACCCTCCTCAGTCCCACACACACCCGTCCGCAGTCTCTCTCTCTCACACACTCACACACACACACCCCTCCTCAGTCTCACAGACACACACACACACCCTCAGTCTCACACACACACACACACACCCCGTTCTAAGTTAATAATCACACACCTTCAGTCTCACACACACACACACATTACAGGCTCTTCCACAGTCGCACATGCACACCTGCCTCGTGAGTCTCAAGGGAAGCACAGCACCTGTCCACACCTTAGTCTCTCTCATATCCACACACACAGTCTCACGTCTCTCACACACACACACACCCAGCTCAGTCTATCTCTCACACAAACACGCACACACACACACCTCCTCAGTCTCTCTCTCTCACATGCACACACACACACCTCCTTAGTCTCACACACACACACACACACACACACACACACACACACACACACACACACACACACACCTCCTCAGTCTCACTCACACACACACACACACACCTCCTCAGTCACACACAGACACCCTCCTCAGTCTCATACACACACACACACACCCCTCCTTAGTCTCTCACACACATACACTCCACAGTTGCACACACACCTCCTCAGTCACACACACACACCCCGCCTCAGTCCTTCACACGCTACACACACCCACACAAACTCACACACCTTCTCAGTCTCTCTCTCTCACACATACACCCTTCCTCAGTCTCACACACACACTCCTCAGTCTCATACACACACACCTTCCTCAGTCTCTCCACTTGCACACACACTCCTCAGTCACATACACACACACACACACACACACACACAGGCACACCTCCTCTCCAGTCTCACACACACACAGCAGTCCTCTCTCACACACACCCTTCAACTCACACACACACACACACCTCCCTCACTCTCACACACACACACACCTCCTGTCACACACACACACACACACACACACCTGGACACCTCAGACACACACACCCTTCTGCCCTCACACACACACCTCCTCAGTCATCACACACACACACACCTCACACACACACACACATGTACCCTCAGTCTCACACACACAGTCTCTCACTGCAACCTCCCCTCAGGCTCACATACACACACACACACACACCTCCTCACAAACACAGACACACACACACCTCACACACACACACACACACATTAATACCTCCTCAGGCTTCACACACACACCCACACACACTCACACACACTCATCCTCAGTCACACACACACACACCCTCTCAGTCTTGCCACACACACACACACAGGGTTTATACACATACACATACATACACACACACCTCATCTCGCACACACACACACACACACACCTCCTCAGTCTCACACAGACACACACACACACACAACTCACTCTCACACACACACAACCTCAGGCCTCACACACACACACACCTGTCTTCTACAAACACTCTCTTGCTCACACACACACCTCTTCAGTCTCACACACACACACCTCCTCAGTCTTCTCTTATACACACACACACACACACACCTCTCCTCCTCAGTCTCACACACACACACACACACACCCTCCTCAGCCCTGCGCTATCACACACACACACACTCAATCCCTCACACACACACAAACACACCACCTCCAGTCTCTCACACACACACACAATACAAACACACACACCCATCCTCTCTCACGTACACACCCTCTTCAGTCTCACACACACACACCCTCCTCAGTCTCTCTCTCTCTTATACACACACACACACACACCCTCCTTTTCTCACTTACACACACGCACACACACCTCCCCTCACACTACACACACGCACACGCATCGCACTTCTCCTCACACACACTAATTTCTTGGCCACACCACGCACCCTCAGTCCTCACACACCCCCCTCAGTCTCAAGAATAAATTCTCCTCAGTCTCACACACACACACACACACACAATTATTATTATTAAAGCACACGCTGCATACACACACCTCTCAGCTCCTCACGTTATTACACCTCCTTGAAGGTTCTCACACACACACCCCTCCCCACACACACACACACCCTCTCAGTCACACACACACACACACCTCTCCACGCAGTCACACACACAGACACACACACACCTCTCCACAGTCTCTAGACACACACACACACTTCCACAGTCTCTAGACACACACCAATTTTCCTCTCACACACACACACCTCCTGAGTCTCTTATACACACACACACATACCCCTCCATAGTCTCACACAAACAGACCCCTCCTCAGTCTCAAAGACGCACACACGCGACCGTCCTCTGTCACATACACAGTTAGTTTCACAAACAAACACGCCTCTCCTCAGTCTCACTCACACACACACACCCCTCCAGAGTTTCACACACACACCCCTCCTCAGTCTCTCTTTCACACACACCTCCTCAGTCTCTCTTTCACACACACCTCCTCAGTCTCTCTCTCACACACACACACCTTCTCAGTCTCATACACACACACACAGCCCTCCTCAGTCTCACACACACAACCGCCTCCTCAGTCTCACATCGCCACACAGCCTCCTCCACACACATCCCTCAGTCTCACACACACCCCTCCTCAGTCTCACACACACACCCCTCCTCAGTCACACACACACATGCAACCGTCCTCTGTCTCACACACACACAGTCAGTCTCACAAACACACACACACCCTCCTCAGTCACACACACACACACACATGCAACCGTCCTCTGTCTCACACACACACAGTCAGTCTCACAAACACACACACACCCCTCCTGAGTTTCTCACACACACACACACACACCCACCCCTCCTCAGTCTCACACACACAGACACACACACCCCCCTCCTCAGGCTCACACACAGACACACACACCCCCCTCCTCAGGCTCACACACACACACACACACACACACACACACACACACACACACACACACACACAGAAAACCCCTCCTCAGTATCTCTCACAATGCACAACCCTCCTCAGGCTCACACACACACATACCCCTCCTCAGTCCTGCATTATACACACACACCCACCTCCTCCTACACACACACACACACACACACCCCTCCTCAGGCTCACACACACCTCCTCAGGCTCACACACACACACACACACACACACACACACACACACACACACACACACACACACACACACACACACACACACACACACCTCCTCAGTCTCACACACACACCTCCTCAGTCACACAAAGACACCCTCCTCAGTCTCGTATACACACACACATGCGCACATACACCCCTCCTCAGTCTCACACACGCCTCCTCAGTCTCTCCCTCACACACACACACCTCTCCTCAGTCCTGTATGGCCAAACAGTCACACACACAAACACATTCACCCTCCTCAGTCTCTCTCACACACACCCTCTCAGTCCTGGCCACAATAATCTCTTCAGTCTCGTCTCACACACACACACTCACACACAATAATAACACTCACACACACACACACGAAGTCCTACACACACACACACACAACACACACATTACTACACACCTCTCCTCAGTCTCTCTTTCACACACACCTCCTCAGTCTCTCTCTCACACACACACACACACACACACACACACACACCTTCTCAGTCTCATACACACACACACACACCCCTCCTCAGTCACACACACACACGCAACCATCCTCTGTCTCACACACACACCAGTTATGATCCAGTCTCCACAAACACAATAATATTACACACAGTCAAACTGAAACACACACACACCCCTCCTGAGTTTCTCACACACACACACCCCTCCTCAGGCTCACACACACACACACCCCTCCTCAGGCTCACACACACACATTACACATCTCATTACACACACACAATCTTCTCAGCTCACACACACACACCTCCCTCATTAGTCACACACACACACACACAAATACCTCCAGTCTCTCTAATAACACACACAGTCAGGCTCACAAACACACACACACACACACACACACACACACACACACACACCCTCAGGCTCACACACACACACACACACACACACACACACACACACCCCTCCTCAGGCTCACACACACACACACACACACACCCCTCCTCAGGCTCACACACACACACACACACAGACACACACACACACACACACACACACACACACACACACACACACACACACACACACCTCCTCAGTCTCTCTCACACACACACACACCCCTCCTCAGGCTCACACACACACACACACACACACACACACACACACACACACACACACACACACACACACACACACACACACACACACACACACACACACCTCCTCAGGCTCACACACACACACAACACAAACACACACACCCATCCTGTCTCACACACACACACCCTCCTCAGTCTCTCACACACACACACCTCCTCAGTCACACACAGACACCCTCCTCAGTCTCGTATACACACACACATGCACACATACACCCCTCCTCAGTCTCACACACATATATACACACACACGCCTCCTCAGTCTCTCCCTCACACACACACCTCTCCTCAGTCTCAGAAACACACACACACAAACACATTCACCCCTCCTCAGTCTCTCTCACATACAGTCTCTCTCACGTACACACCCTCTTCAGTCTCAGTCTCACACACAAACACACTCCTCAGTCTCACACACACACACACACACACCTCTCCACAGTCTGGCACACACACGCACACCCTCAGTCTCTCTCTCTTACACACACACACACACACACACACACACACACACACACACACACACACACACACACACACACACACACACACACACCCCTCCTCAATCTCACACACACACACAGAAGCACCCCTCCTCAGTCTCACAAACACACGCACCCCTTCTCAGTCTCACAAACACATACACCCTCCTCAGTCTTAGACGCACACACCCCTCCTCAGTCTCAGACACACACACACACACACACCCCTCTCCTCAGTCTCACACACACACACACCCCTCTCCTCAGTCTCACACACACACACACCCCTCTCCTCAGTCTCACACACACACACACCTCTCCTCAGTCTCACACACACACACACCCCTCTCCTCAGTCTCACACACACACACACCCCTCTCCTCAGTCTCACACACACACACCCCTTCTCAGTCTCACACACACACACACACCCCTCCTCAGTCTCACAGACACACACACACCCCTACTCAGTCTCTCTCACACACACACCCCACCTCAGTCTCTCTCACACACCCTCTCCCTCAGTCTCACACACACACACCCCCCTCTCCTCAGTCTCACACACACACACCCCCCTCTCCTCAGTCTCACACACACACACCCCTCTCCTCAGTCTCACACACACACACACCTCTCCACAGTCTGACACACACAAGCACACCCTCCTCAGTCTCACACACACACACCCCTCCTCAGTCTCACACACACACACCCCTCCTCAGTCTCACACACACACCCCTCCTCAGTCTCACACACACACACCCCTCCTCAGTCTCACACACACACACCCTCCTCAGTCACACACACACACACACCTCCTCAGTCACACACACACACACACACACACACTCCTCAGTCACACACACACACACTCCTCAGTCACACACACACACACACACACACCCTCCTCAGTCACACACACACACACACACACCTCCTCAGTCACACACACACACACACCCTTCTCAGTCACACACACACACACCTCTCCACAGTCTCAGACACACACACACACCTCTCCACAGTCTCACACACACACACCTCTCCACAGTCTCAGACACACACATGCACACCTTCCTCAGTCACACACACACACCTCCTCAGTCTCATACACACACACACACACACCCCTCCAGAGTCTCACACAAACACACCCCTCCTCAGTCTCAAAGACACACACACGCAACCGTCCTCTGTCACACATGCCCCTCCTCAGTCTCACTCACACACACACACCCCTCCAGAGTTTCACACACACACCCCTCCTCAGTCTCTCTTTCACACACACACACACACACACACACCCCTCCTCAGTCTCTCTCACACACACACACACACACACACCCCTCCTCAGTCTCTCTCACACACACACACACACACACACACACACACACACACACACACACACACACCCCCAGATGCCTTTGTTTGTCTGGCGTGAGATAAGCCATCTGGGCAGTTGTATTTAAGCTTGCACCCAGGAATATTATCTCTTGAGAGGGTACTAGTTTTGATTTCTTTTCGTTTACTGTGTACCCTAGGCAAATTAGTAATCTTTTTACAAATGCCAGATGCTGTGGTAGAATATCTTTGTCCTTTGCTTGAATAAGGCAGTCGTCCAAGTAGGGGTATATTTGAATTCCTCTGTCTGCAAAATGCAATTACTGGTGCCAGGCATTTTGTAAAGACCCTGGGGGCAGTAGATAAGCCAAAGGGCAGTGCAGAGAAGTGGTAGCGCATTGAGCCAGCTATGAATCTGAGGTATCTTCTGCAAGTTTGTCTGATTGGGACATGCAGGTATGCCTCTTTGAGGTCCAAAGTTACAAGCCAAGCCTTCTTGTCCAGCATGGGCAGAAGCTGCTGTAGCGTCAACATTTTGAATTTTGGGACGTCCAGAAAAGTATTTAGTATAGACAGGTCCAGAATTGGTTTCCAGGCTTTGTCCTTTCTTGGTACTAAGAAAAGTCTTGAGTAAAATCCTTGTCCCTGCTCTTATTGTGGCACTGGCTGAATAGCCCCAATGTCCATGAGAGATGAAACTTGTTTTTGTGCCTCTTGCCACTGACTGCGTGGCAGGTCTGGCATACCTTTTGCCTTTGGAAGGGTGTGAAAGTAGAACCTGTAGCCCTGAGAGACTATATTTAAGACCCATTTGTCCTGGGTGATCTTTTGTGCCAGATTTGTGAAAAACGTGCTAGCTTTCCCCAAGGGTGCTGCCAAAAAAATAAGTGCTTGGCATTGGCAGAGGAAAGTCATTGGGACTGTTTTCTATAAGGCTGTGATTTGTCTTCTCCGCTTTTGGAGGTAGAAGCACCCCGCTGTTTGGGCCTGTATGAGCCCTGGGGCTGTTGCCTACCTCTAGGGCATCTGATTCTGCCTCTTTTTGGTCTGTCTGACACTGGAAAGGACCAATTCTTAGAGGGCCAGTTCCTGCTAAATCTGGGTGGCTGTACCTGTAAGAAATCCTTTACTGTCTGCAAAGATTTTGCCTTATCCTCCATTTTCTTTAACACCTCCTCTGCCTTAACACCAAACAAAGTATCATGCTGTAATGGAGCATCCAATAATTTTGCTTTAACATGATCAGGCAAATTCTGTTCCTTTAACCATTAGGCCTTCTAATAACAGAACCTGTAACAGCAGCCCTGCATGAGGCCTCCAGTGAATCATAGCCACATTGCAAAGTATGTTTTCCCACTTGTTCAGCTGCTTGCAAATCTTTGTTCTCAGTACATTCAGAATTTGTCAACATTTTTTGTTTTAACAAAGACATTAAATATTGCTGATATTTGAGCATATGAAACTGACAATTTAAAGCCCTTACAGCCAAGGTAGCAGAAGTGTAAACTTTTTTCCCCCATCTGTCCAAAGCCCTAGAATCACTGTCTGAGGGGACAGGGTTTTTGGCAGAAGCAGCCATGACCCATTTGGGACCCTGTGAGGAGTCAGCAGCAGGGTTTTTGTAAAGAAATTTATGGGTGTCTGGGACTCTGTCTGGCTCGACAGGGGCAGGAGGTAGAGAGTTAGGAGACCGGCCTGACTCTGAGAAAACATCATCTACTATGTCTAGAACAGGGTGAATTGCAAGAGGTCTGTGATGAGAAAGTAAAAGAAAGTCTCTAAGTCTTTTCTTAGAATCGGAATAATCCTGGCTCTCCCAATGGAAATGCTCCCTCATGGTATGCAGGGTTTCCCCAAAAGAATAGTCCTCTGGAGGAGAAGCTGAAGGAATAGAATCTTCAGCATCAGAATCCTCATAAGGAGCAACAGAATATCCCTGATCAGAAGAGGAGTCAGAGGAAATGGAAACCTGATCAGAGGAATCTGTGTCTTGCCTAGGCCTCTTATCAGGAGGGGGATGGGAACCCCTGATCAAAGTAATTAGGTCTTCGGCCATTTTGAGCATCTGTTTCTTAGGCATAGAAGCCTGTCCTGGAGAATGCTGTACTGGTTTCCTTGTCTTTAAAACTGTTTTAGACTTTCTTGGATGCTGAAGTAGGCTTTATATAAAGTTGTGTAGGTCTGAAGACACCCTCAGAAGCCGATGCCTGCTCAGCGGCTCCGGACCCATCCGAGGGATTAATTTCCGAAGGACCAACACCTTGAGTATCCAGAGGCCTACCTGTCTCCACGTGGGAGTCGGAGGAGGCCTGTGACTCTGAGGTAGCGGGAGTCGGGGGCTGCGAAAGCATCTCAAGGAGCACTGGCTTAACGCCACTGGCCTAGAAGAGGCTTCGGCATCGGTTTTGGACCTCGGATGCTTGTCCTCGTCTTTATCCTTGCATTTTTTTATGAATTCCAATAGTCGGTTGTTCCGATGGCATTATGTAGTTAAACCTTCTGCCAAAATAATGAAAAGCAAAGCCGTACAGACGCTTAATAGTGCGTTGGTTAAATCTAGCACAAAACCGGCAACTAGCAACATCGTGGTCAGGGCCTAGGCAAGGAATACAGTAAGAGTGGAAATCCTTATGAGGTATTTGCTTCCCACAAGAAATACAATTGTTAACTTTCTGACATCGGTCTGGAGCAAGAAAAAAGTTTCCCCAACAGGGTACTTATAGCTTTATTGAAGACTTCGGATCTGAAATTCGATTTCGAAAATCTCAGGAGTCGGCCGACCGGCACTTGCGAACTGCTTTTGCTTCGGGCACCGCGCGGCAAGAAAGACTTTAGAAAATGGCGTCGGCTGCATCTTTTATACCCCTGGCGCACTGACGTCAGGGAAGAGGCGACAGCAACAGAAGCTGGACCAGGGCTTTGGAATTCAGGCCGACTGCGGGTTGCCTGCAGCAGGATAACCCAAGTGTAATGACTGCAACAGTGAAACACAATATCCAGGACTGCAACAGTGAATACACTCGAACATCTACATTTATGGTAAGTGTACACAACTGTACTATGTTCTTCGTGTTTCAGTGTTGCAGTCATTACATTTGGGTAGATTCCCAAAGCTAAGGATGGGAGAAGGAATTTAGATAGCATTAGGACCAGCTATATGGCCCTGCAAAACTGCAGTGGCAAAGTCAGCTCTAGATTTAGAGAAAACTGGTAAATGGTAATGCTTTGTGAAAGTAATGTACATAACTCCAGGTAGCAGCTTCTAGGATGTCCCTGGTAGGTACACCTCTGAGAAAGGTTGTAGAGGTAGATGCAACCCTGCTTGAGTGAGATCTGATCCTGTGGGATAGGTTTTCCATGGTAATTACAGCAGAAGTGAATGCAATGGCCTATCCATATGGAAATGGTTCGCTTTGAAATAGCCTTCCCCTCTGTCCCTGCAGCAAATGCCACCAGCAGTTCAGATTTCCTTTGAGGTTTAGACCTGCCCAAGTAGAATCTAAGTTGTCTGTGCACATCTAAGGAGTGCAGTATCCATTTCCCTTTGTTCTGTGGATTACGAAAGAAGGTAGGCAAATGAATGGACTGATTAAAGGCCACACTGGATACCACCTCTGGCATGAAAGAGGGATTGGTCCTGAGGGACACCCTGTCTGCATGAAAGATGATGAAAGGCTCCACTGCCATAAAGGCCAGTAATTCAGATACCCTTCTTGCTGAAGTGATGGCTAAAAGGGAAGCTGTTTTCCAAGAAAGGAATTTTAAATCTGCAGTAGCAGCTGTCTCGAAAGGAGGAAAGGCGAGTTTCTCCAATACAAAGTTAAGTTCTCAGGCTCCAG
Source organism: Protopterus annectens (assembly GCF_019279795.1). NCBI lineage: Eukaryota > Metazoa > Chordata > Ceratodontiformes > Protopteridae > Protopterus > Protopterus annectens. Next base: position 1,541,188,353 of record NC_056725.1, on the reverse strand, counting down.
TTGGTGCTCTCCTGGGTGGACTTAGACTTTTGGCCCCTCTGAGGAACTGCTTGAGCAGTGGAAGAGAGAAGAGGGGAGGTTCTGTGTTACAATGAACTAAAATGGCTAAGGCGTGAATTTTTATTGAGGAAAAAGACAGGCCCTTGTGAAGCATCTCAGTTTAGTATTGTAAAATCTCAGGTAAATTGGGCACTGCTGTGCTCATCCATCGAGATTGGTTCCAGGCACAGAATCTTTTCCATTTTTCAGCATAAGATTTTCTAGTACTAGGCCTCCTTGCCTCTAAAATGACATCCATCACTGGTTTACTGAGGGATGGTAATGGAGATCTTAGGTAATTAGCCAGGCTGCTAGGTTCAGTGTTTGAAGCTGAGGGTTCAAGTAAAAACAAACAGTCCTGGATAGAGAGCCTCTTCAGAAGTAATACTTGCAGAACCAACGAAACAGATGAGGTTCACCACGGCCGATAAAAACCACTTTATTCAACTGCAGTATAGTTAGCGCTTTCACGTTTTAACAATGCTTCTTCAGACTTTAAAATAGTTCATAACAAAAAGTACAGTTTGGTACCTACCATAAATGTAGATGTTCGAGTGTTCACCCTGCTGCAGTCATCACACTTGGGTTATCCTGTCGTCAGGCGGTCCCACAGTCGGCCGGAATTCCAAAGTCTTGGTCCGGCCGGTTGCTGTCGCCTCTTCCCTGACGTCAGTGCGCCAGGGGTATATATAATGCAACCGACGCCATTTTCTTCAGTTTTTCTTGCCCCAGATGTCAGGTGCCCCCAAAAAGGTGGTCAGAATTTAGTACCAAAAGGAGTAACCACTGCACAAACACAAAATCTCTTCAGCTATAAGCAAATACATTAGTAAGGCATAGAAGAGATTTAGCCAGTAGATCAGAGGGGATGGAGGGGGGGTAACCTGGACTGCAGCAGGGTGAACACTCGAACATCTACATTTATGGTAGGTACAAAACTGTACCATGTTCATCCTGTTACCCTGCTGCCATTATCACACTTGGGTTGAATCCCAAAGCTAAGGTAGGGAGGTAGCATAAGGGTTAGTGGAGGCTATAAGGCCCTGGACAACTGCAGTGGCGAAGCCGCCCGCCTGGACTTTGAGTAAAGAGGTAAGTGATAGTGTTTGGTAAAGGTGTGTACTGAACTCCAAGTTGCAGCTTCTAAAATTTCCTTGGTTGGAACCCCCCTGAGAAAGGCTGTAGAGGTAGCTATTGCCCTGGTAGAGTGGGATCTAATGGTAGCAGGAACTGGTTTATCATGATGGGTATAGCAGAAACGTATGCAATGACCTATCCATTTAGAAATGGTTTGCTTTGATATAGCCTTCCCTTGAGAAGCTGTAGCATAGGATACAAAGAGCTGGTCAGATTTTCTGAAAGCCTTAGTTTTGTCCAAATAGTAACGGAGCTGCCTGTGAATGTCCAATGAATGCAGGAGTCTCTCACCTTTGTTCTGTGGATTGGGGAAGAAGGTGGGTAAGTGGATGGTTTGATTTAAAGCTACACTGGAAACCACCTTAGGCATAAAGGAAGGATTAGTTCGTAGAGAAACTCTGTCTTGATGGAAAATGAGGAAAGGTTCCACTGCCATTAGTGCCTGTAGCTCTGAGACTCTTCTAGCTGAAGTTATTGCTAGGAGCAGGGCAGTCTTCCACGATAGGAACTGAAGATTTGCAGAGAAAGCTGGTTCAAAGGGAGGTAGCGTTACTTTTTCCAGAACAAAACTGAGGTCCCATGTTGGTGTAGGCACTCTCCTGGGTGGTCTAATGTTTTTTGCCCCTCTGAGGAACTGCCTTAGAAGAGGATGTGAAAATAAAGGTGGATCAGTGTTGTAGTGAGCTGAAATAGCAGAGGCATGGATTTTAATTGAGGAAAAGGAAAGTCCTTTGTGCAACATCTCAGCTAAATACTGTAGAATGTGAGGCTGAATTGTGTCTTGGCCTTTAGCTTGGTTCCAGGCACAAAACCTTTACCATTTCTCCAATAAGCCTTCCTGGTGCTTGGCCTCCTGGCTTCCAGAATAACATCCAGAACTGCTTGTGAAAGAGGAGTTGGTTGGATGTTTAGATGATTTGCCATGCAGCCAGATTTAAAGTTTTGAGCTGGCTGTGAAGAATCTGATTGCTTTGTTGTGTGAGCAAATGGGGGATTTGAGGCAATATCCATGGTGGGCTGGCCATATTTTTCAATAGCGGATACCAGTGCTGGCGTGGCCAGTCTGGGGCTATGAGAATCAGTCGTGGTCTCTCCTTTTTGACTTTCAAAATAACCTTTGTGAGGAGAGGCAATGGAGGGAAGGCATATACTGTCAGGTTTTTCCAACTGAAAGAGAGAGTCCATTTTCCAAGCTTGATGGTGAAATGTCCTTGTACAAAATTTTGTCAGTTGATAGTTTTGAGGACTGGCAAACATGTCTATGTCTGGAAGGCCCCATTTTTGAGTTATCATTGCAAATATTTGTGGATCTAGTTTCCACTCGTGGGGATCCTTGATGTTTCTGCTGAGGTCGTCTGCCAATGTGTTCTTCTGTCCTGGCAGGAATTGAGCTTGTAACTGGACTTGGTAAGCCAGAGCTGTGTTCCAGAAGGTCATTGCTTGCCTGCACAGAGGGTAAGAATGTGTATCCCCTTGTTTGTTTATGTACCACATTACTGTGGTGTTGTCCGCCTTTATTGCAAGTTGTCCTGGATATAATAGATCCTTGAAGGCCATCAGAGCTTTCTGTACAGCTAGCATCTCTTTTTAATTTATGTGCAGATTTCTTTGATCTGCAGTCCATAGGCCTTGAATGCATTGACCTGCCATGTGCCCCCAGGCGTAGTCTGAAGCATCTGTTGTGATAGTTTGCCTGGCTGGAGGCAAGGTGAAAGGCTGACCCTTGTTGAGGTGACATGCCTGTGACCACCATAGAAATTCCTGTTGTAGGCAGGGAATGAGAGATATCACTGTGTCCAAGCTGTGGCTGTGTTGAGACCATACGCTTTTTAGGTGCCACTGTAATTTCCTCATATGAGGCTTTGCAAATGGTATTATTAGTATGCAAGATGACATGAAGCCCAAAGCCTGCAGAATTTTTCTTGCAATTAATTGGGTCTTTGTTGCCATTGTCTTGAAATATTGAGTCAGTTGTAGTTGCTTGTTTGGCGTAAGATAAGCCTTCTGGGCCGTTGTATTCAAGCTGGCAACCAGGAATGTCATTTTTTGTGAGGGTACTAGTTTTGACTTCTTTTCGCCACTGTACCCCCAGGCAGTTTAGTAGATGCTTTACAAAGGCCAGATGATGTAAGAGAATGTCTTTGCTTTCTGCTTGATGAGGCAGTCGTCCAGGTATGGATATATTTGAATTCCTCTTTGGCTGCAGTATGCAATTACTGGTGCCAGGCAATTTGTGAAAACTCTGGGCGCAGTAGATAAGCCAAAGGGCAGTGCATAGAATTGGTAATGGGTTGAACCTGCAATGAAATGGAAGTATCTTCTGCAACTTTGTCTGATAGGGACATGCAGGTATGCCTCCTTGAGGTCCAACGTTACTAGCCATGCATCCTTGCTCAACATGGGAAGTAGCTGCTGTAGTGTTAGCATCTTGAATTTGGTACTTGTAAGTAAGTGTTTAGAATTGAAGGGTCCAGAATTGGTCTCCAGGCATTGTCCTTTCTGGGCACTGGAAAGAGTCTTGAATAAAATCCTTGGCCTTGCTCTAGAGTAGGTACCAGTTGAATGGCTCTCGTGTCCATGAGAGCTGTAATTTGCTTTGTGCCTCTGCCCATTGATTTTGTGGCAGGTTTGGCATTCCTCTTTTCATTGGCAAGGTGTGAAAGTGGAATCTGTATCCTCAGAAATTATGTCTAGGACCCATTTGTCCTTTGTGACAATGTGCCAGTTGTCTGCAAAAGTGCGAAGTTTTACCCCAAGGCTGCCAAGAGAGTATTGCTTGGCCGGATGAGGTGCAAGTCATTGAGTTTGCCTTCTGGTGGTTTGAGACCGGTCTTCTCCTCCCTTCTGTGTTATACAGCCCCATTGGCGAAGTTTATACTGGGCTTGTGGTTGTCCTCTGCCCCTTGGGCGTCTGTATTTACCCCTCTGTGGTCTGTCAGTGGCTGGAAAGGACCAATTTTTTGTTGGCCAGTTTCTGCTGAAGCGATTGGGTTGTACTTGTAGGAAATATTTGACTGTCTGCATAGATTTTGCCTTATCTTCCATTTTCTTTAAAATTTCTTCTGCTTTAACTCCAAAAAGAACATCCTGCTAATAAGGGAGCATCCAGTAGTTTTGCTTTAACATGATCAGGCAGAGTTTGTTCCTTTAACCAAGCATGCCTACGTATAACAGACCCAGTGACAGCTGCTCTGCAGGAGGCCTCCAAAGAATCAAACCCACATCATAAGGTATGTTTGCCCACCTGCTCAGTGGCGTGCAACAGATCCTGTACTTCTTTCAATTCAGATTGTTGAGGGAGTGAGGTTATTCTTTGCTTTAACTGAGAGATTAGAAACTGCTGATACTTAAGCATGTGAAATTGACAATTCAGTGCCCTCATAGCTAGTGTGGCTGAGGTGTAAACCTTTTTCCCCCACCTGTCTAGTGCTCTGGAATCCTCTCAGAAGGTACTGGTTTTTAGCTATAGAAGCCTTAGCCCCTTGGGACCCTGTGAGGTAGTCTCTGGGTCAGCTACAGGGCTTTTGTAAAGAAATTTGTGGGAATCAGGCACTCTATAGTATCTGTCAGGCTTAGCCGGAGCAGGAGGTAGAGAGTCCGGGTTGAAACTGGATTCTAAATAGACATCATCCACAATGTCCAAAACTGGTGGGATGGCAAGTGGTCTGTGTTGGGGGAGTAAAAGAAACTCTCTGAGCCTTTTCTTTAAATCAGAGTAGTCCTGACCTTCCCAGTGAAAATGTTCCCTCAGTGTGTGTAAAGTTTCAAAGGAGTAGTCTTTAGGAGGAGAAGCTGAGGAGCTGAGGGAATAGAGTGCTCAGCATCAGAATCTTCATAAGGAGAGAAGGAGTAGTCTTGGTCCTCAGAGGAGTCTGAAGAAATGGACCTTTGCTCAGAGGATGCATAATCTTCCTCTTGTCTAGGCCTTTTGTCAGGAGGGGGCTGGTAACCCCGATTAAAGAAATCAAATCTTTAGCCATTTTGAGCATCTGTTTCTGCTTAGGCACGGGCCTTGAACAGGAGAATGAAGTGCAGTCCTTTAGATTTAGAAGGAGTCTTCGACTTAGAAAACGCTTTAATGGTGAGAGTCGGTCTGAAAACGCCTTCAGAAACCAATGGCGCTTGTAGCACCGACGCCCTTGTAGCAAAGTCGAAGGGCCTGAAGTAAAGGCTGCATCGGCCTGGTACATTCCGCAAAATTTCTGCCGCGCCGGAGCCTCACTTAGACCGAGACCGGATCGCCGAGGCCTCGAATCTGGCTTAGGCCTGGGCTGTCTGTCCTTATCCCTGCTTTGTGCACGCCAGTAGTCGGTTGTTTCGACGGCATGGTGTAGTTAAATTTCCTACCGCGTAAGTGTCGTGGTGAAATCAAAGCGCCCTTTTAATAGCACGCTTATTCAACATAGCACAAACTGACAAGTAGTGACGCCGTGGTCTGGGCCTAGGCAAGGTATGCAATAAGAATGAAAATCCTTATGAGGTATTTGCTTCCCACAAGAAATACAACTGTTAACTTTTTCTGACATCGGTCTGAGGCAAGAAAAGTTTCAACGGATACTTAGCTTTATAGAAGACTTCGGTCTGAAATTCAAATTCAAAAATCTCAGGAGTCGGCCGACCAGCACTTGCAAACTGCTTCTGCTGGGCACCGCGACAAGAAAGACTGAAGAAAATGGCGCCGGTTGCATTATATATACTTCCATGGCGACTGATGTCAGGAAGAGGCGACAGCAACCGACGCCGGACCAAGACTTTGGAATTCGGGAACTGCGGGACCGCCTGACGGCAGGATAACCCAAGTGTGATGACTGCAGCAGGGTAACACGATGAACATCCAGTAGTTTATAAATGAATTTAAAATCAAGTCAGCCAATAAGGACTGCTAAACAATTAATTTATCAAACATATTAAAGCAACAGATCACAACATAATCACATATATTCTTAAAAAAGGTTAATACATAAAGTTACTACATAAATAGAGAGATAAAAAATCATTATGCAGATTAGTAAAATAGCTAAATATATCATACATTAAAAGGACTAAAAAGCTATACAGTACTAATGTATATATAAACTTGTGTTTATAGGGGCGTGATATTAAGAAGGGCTTTAGTGTAGCCCTTTCATTTAACCCATGCCCTTTGTTTCCCTGTAGCTTAATGATCCATCTATTTTCGCATTCTTCTGTGTAATTCTTTATGTTGCCTAGTCTATTCGTTCTATAAACTAACTGCAGTACAATAACTTAAAGGTATGCATTATCCCTGTATTCAAAACATGTCTGACCAGAGCATTATGTCCATCTTCCCTATTAATGGCATATATATGCTCCCTCACACATTCTGTAAGGCTTCTATTTGTTTTACCAACATAGAAGCATGAGCATAGTTGACATACTGCCAAATACTCTAGATCCCTGGTCTTACAGTCAGCATAAAAGTTGAAAGTGTGTTCAATACCTGTGTCAGGATGTACAAATATGTTTTTACCAGACATGTAGTTGCATTGATTGCAGCCTCTACAGGGAAAGGTCCCTTTCCTATTAGATAAACTAACAACATTTGTATTGTTTTTGTAACACAACAACCTTTTTAGAGATTTAGTGTTTCTATATGTGAAGCTTGGCCTATCACCCACTAGCTCAGAAATTCTTTCATCAGTAGTTATAATACCCCAATTTTGCTAATCACTTCCTTGATTTTTGAATTGACATTACTATATGAATGACAATTCTACTGACACTGGGAGTTGTATTCCTTTCTCTTGTTCCAGATCCCTCTCTATGATGTCTATAAATAGGGTTTACCATTACCTCTTCTAACAGTACTATTGACTTGCTATACCTTTCTGCTTTTTATCATAGCCCTTTGTTAGAAAATTATCTACTAGCATCTCTTGTTTGAAAGAGAAGTCTCATCATCTGTTTTAAGACTACATATCCTTAGTGTCTGATTATCTACAATATTTCCATACATGTGTTGAGGGTGCTGGTACGATGTAAGATATTGTTTCACCAACAAGATTTTCTATACACCTCTGAATGTACCATAATATCTTTTTAGTAATCTGACATCTAAAAATCTATCATGTTCAATGAATATTTAAAATCAAACCTTAGAAAATTGTGAGTACCATTTATATACTCAATGAACTCAATTTCAACTGTATCATTCCATATAAAACACATCTACAAAACGCTTATAAAATATGATGTTATTGTTATATAGGGTATTGGTTGTCACACGTTTGTTCCCAATATGCCAATACTTGCTGGTATAGGAATTGCATGAAGGCACCCATTGCTACACCTTTCTTTTGTAAATAATAAGAAGTTATGTCTTACCATAACGATCCATGTGAATTGTTCATCTCGCTTTGTTCTTGACACGGGTTCAGAGCCGATCCTCTGCTCCGAGTCGCCGAGATCACTAGCTCGCATCTTCGAGAAAGCTCGAGGCACAGTAATATCCCATGATCCTCCGGTGCTAACCCTCAGATCTAGTTTGCTATACCAGAAGAATCCTTTTGAACTGTGTCTAGAACACTTATAAACAGATACTACAAAGTGTCTGGAACTCTACTGCCAAGTAGAGGATAAAAGATGCCATTACTGATGCACATAACATGCCAACCATACCTAGAAAGGCTGAAAAGGAATCTAGTTGAAACCGTTTCTCCCAGACCGTAGGACGGGGGGAGGGGGGAATGTAAGAACAAGCGTAGATGAACACCACATGGATCGTTATGGTAAGACATAACTTCTTAATGTGAAATTGTTCAATCTCGCCTTTTGTTCTTACACACGGGTAGCGTCCCTAGCTCCTTTTTCCCGGGTGGCTCAAGGGAGAACATTCCTGAGTACAGTGGAACCAAACGTCGCCCTGACCCTGGAGCTCTTGTCTAGCTTGTAGTGGGCGATAAAGGTATGTGGTTTTGCCCAAGTTGCCACTGCACAAATGGTATCTAAAGGCAAACGAGCGGTATGGGCTGAAGAGGCAGCATCGCCTCTTGTAGAATGAGCTCTGGGTTTGAAAGGGAGTTGTTGTTTGGATTCAGCATAGACCAAATTTATGCAATCTGAGAGCCATTTGGATAAGGTAACCTTCAAGCATTGCCTGTCCTTTTCTTTGGTCAGCATATGAGACAAATAGTTGATCTGACTTTCTGTACTCTTTTGTCCTATGTAAGTAAAATCTTAGCTGTCTGTGAACGTCCAACTTGTGCAATGTGTATTCTAGCTTATTGAATGATTTTAAAGAAGGTAGGTAGTTCGATAGATTGATTGATGTTCTGAATCGAACAAACCTTCGGAAGGAAGGATGGATTGGTGTGCAAGGTTACTCTATCTGGATGAAAAATCATGTACGGGGGTCGGATAGATATAGCCTGCAACTCTGAAACTCTTCAAGTGGAAGTGATGGCAACCAGAAAAAGTGTTTTCCATGAAAGAAATTTTAACGGAGTTGTGGTTGCTGGTTCAAAAGGGGGCAACATGAGTTGTGACAGCATGAGATTAAGATTCCAAGGGGCTATTAGATTACGAAAGGGGGGTATGGAGGTGAAAAGTACCTTTCATGAAGGCTTTATAAAGCCTGTGGGACATAAGAGAACCATCCTCACGGCCAATATGAAACTGGATATAGCGGCCAGTTGAACCCTTATAGTGGATGTTGATGCTCCTTCTTGAAAAAGTGAGGTGAGGAAATCTAGTATCTTGTGTACTGGAGCCCCGAATGGATCTATACCTTGCTTGGAGGCCCAGTGCGCAAAACGGTTCCATTTGCTGATGTACAATTTTCTTGTAGATGGTTTGTGAGAAGATACAATAATTTGTTGTACTGCAGGGATAGTAACTCCGACCTGGCTAAGATGGGAAGCAGAGCAGGCAAGCTGTCAGTTTGAGGGACTTGAGGAAGATGTGAGGAACTCCCGACGAATCGTGTCAACAGGTCTGGCTTCGGTCCAGTATCCATGGTTCCTCCACTTGATGAGATTAAAGGAAAGGAAACCAGATTTGTCGAGGCCAGAATGGGGCTATCCGTATTATGGTTCTGTCAAGACATTTGGCTTTCTGCAAAACCTGGGAATTAGTGGAACAGGAGGAAAATCGTAAAGGAGACCCAGGGCCAATCAGATACCAGCAAGGTCCCTGGGGACACCTCTGGGGTAACAGGGCAAAGTAGCTTCTGCATTTGACATTCAATGGGGATGCAAACAGGTCGCAGCAAGGCTGGCCCCATCTGCGGAAGATCTCTTCTGCCACTTAAGGTTTGAGGGACCACTGTGAGGGAACAGGATGGCTCTGCTCAACCTGTCCGCGATTACGCTGGAAGTCCCCGGGATGTGCGTTGCTATCAGAAAGCGTCCAGTAAACTTTGCCCATTGCCAAATTCTGAGGGCCTCTCTGCATAACGGGTAAGATCTGGTTCCCCCTTGCTTGTTTATGTACCAGACCACTGAACATGTTGTCTGTCTGAACTGTCACTGTTCCCCGAGGTAAGGACTTGTGAAAGTGTTGCACGCTAGAAACACTGCCCTCAGCTCTAGAACACTGATGTGCAGATTGTACTCAAAGTTGGACCATTGACCTTGGACTGTTTGTCCCTGAAAGAATCCCTCCCCACCCTATCAGGGAAGCGCCCTGTGGTTAGAGTTGCCACCGGACTGGGTACAAAGGGTCGTCCTAGTGTTAGCTCTTGACTGTGTATCCACCACAAGAGATCCTTCTTGCAAGAATTCGTGATCAAGATTGCGTGAGATAGTGGAAGTTGTAGATACGACCACTGGCCAATAGCATCCATTGAAGAATCCTCATGTGCATCCTGCCTAAAGGAACTACAAGAAGGAGGCTGCCATCGCTCAGCACTCTTAATATTTGTCGTGCAGGGACTCTCTTGTTGTGAAGGAGCAAAATTTAATGCCTGAGGTCTGATGCTCTTGGTGGGGGGAGAGTAACTTGAGCCAGGAAGTGTCTAGCTGTGCTCCTATAAATAAGATACGCCTGACGGCGATAAGACAGATTTTCCAAAATTCACTGTTATGCCTAGTGAAGAGCAAAGACTGATGGTGTAGTCCCTGGCTTGTAGAAGACAACACTCGGTGGTGGCGGAAAGGAGCCAGACGTCTAGATAAGGAAACACCTGAACTCCGGCATCTCAAGTGAGACGCTACTACTGCTATGCATTTGGTGAACACCCTGGGGCTGAGGTGAGACCAAAGGGCAGAGCGAAACTGAAATGACTGGCCCCAGCCGAAGCGCAAGTGATCTCTGGACACCCTGGCCATTTTGATATGGTAGTATGCGCCTTTGAGATCTATAGAGCACATCCAGTCGCCTCTTTGCAGAAAACGAGGATTGACTGAAGCGTGACCATCCGGAACTTTTTCCTTTTTCACAAAGTGAGCGTATTTAACTTGCTGAGGTCTAAAATTGGCCACCAGTCCCTGTTTCTTTGGAACTAAAAAGAACCTTGAGTAAAGTTCCGATCCTATTTGGTCCGGCTGGGACTGGTTGGATGACTCTGTTTTGAGCAACCTTCCTATCTCTATGATTGCTTGGTCTCGCAGACTGGGTGGAACGTCTGGGAGTTTTTTTTTTTTTTTTTTTTGAGTTGGGTGGCATTTTATGAAGGGGATGTTGTAGCCTCTGGTAACTATGCTTTTTACCCAATAATCTGATGTAAGATTTAGCCAGGCCTCTGGGTATAAAGCCAAGCGACCCCCGACTGCCTCCAGAGTAGGACAGCCGGGCCTGCACTCAGGAATGCTGGAAGGGCTTTCCACAAAAGGTCTCTGTCACCCTGATTTTGCGGACCCCCTCTGCTTGCTGGGCGGCGTCTTCGGTTTCTTCCCCCTCCTCTGCCTCTGGAGGGGGCGTCACTTTGGGTGTGTTGAAAAGATCCCGGAGTCTTTCGGAACCACATCTTGGGTCTAGGTGGAACGGAAAAACGGACCCCTACGGCAGACAGGGTCTTCCCTTCTTGTTCACACCTCGTGAGAGTCTCCTTTACTTTGGGCCCAAACAAGGAGGCACCATCGAAGGGGGCATTGGCAAAGGAAGACTTAAAGGCTTCCCGTAAAGGAGCATAAGTGCAAATCCAGGATTGTCTTCAGGGCAATCGCTGAAGCTGCCGCTCTACTCGATCCTTCGCTGCTGGCGTGGTATGAAATCAGCCTCATGGACGAGTTGGACTATGGAATTTAGGGTGTTAGGTTGCGCTTGTCACTTTCTCGGCGACAGCAGCATCTGTGTGTCCCTGGAGAGCATCTCCTAATTCCCTAATGAGACCTCTCTGTAAACGCCGTGAAATCGTAAGGTAGTTGAGCGTCATCGGATGGAAAAGTCGCTTTTAACCAAATATGCTCCCCATATCTGTCCAGTCTATTGTCCTAGAATCCTTATTAGGAGGATGGACAGAGGAAGATGATTCAGACATCTCTCTTTCTTAGTGGCCGCCACCACTCATAGTATCTCCACGGGAACTCCTTTAGTAAGATAGGCTTTATCTTGGGAGCCATTTATTTATTTATTCGGCCCCGGTTTACGGGGACTGGTTCCACTGTATCAGGTGTTTCCCAAGCCCTCCGAGAGCTATAAGATCCATGAGATCGTCCAAAGGGTGGAGTCACCCAGGAGGTAGAAGGTTGAGCCCCAATGCCTTCCAGTAATACCGATTCATCCACAGATGGGGTAAGGATTTGCCAGTCCCCTCTTGCTTCAGAGATTTCAAAATGTCTGCAAATGAGACATCCTCAGAGGTGGACCATGCAGGGACCCCTTCTGTTTCATCTAAATCAGTATCAGATGTAGAGAGATTCCTGAGGGAATCCATGCCTCCCTCTTGCACAGTAGTTTCTCGGCTGGAACATCTCAGCGTGTGGAGCTTCTGGGGATGCATCCGAGGAACCAGGAGTCGGCCTCTGTGGGGACTTTCTCTGAGGCATTGGGTCTCCTACCATCGCCAGTAGGAACCAAGGCACAGAAGCAGAACGCTGGACCTTTTGGGGAAGGAGATGAAGATACCCGATGGAAGTATGTGTCTGATCAGACAAGACCTTCCTCATGATGCCAAAGGCACCGGTGCCCCGGACCGAAGATCCAACCCGATCCGGAAGAAGGGGGTCGCTTTCTCCGAATCGGGAACCACGGGCTCCGACCGGGACGGATCCGAACTGATCTGAGCCGAGGCACCGAGGGAAGAGTCGGAACCGATATCTCGGTTCGACTATCCCGAACCCAGGAAAGATCTTCGGCTCTGAGACTCTCCGGGTTGATTCCGGCGAGTAGGAGTGTCAACGGAGCCGATAGCACTACTGGAGGCTTCTGGCCAACGTAGGGCTCTACAATCATCGGGTTCTTCGACTCCTAACACCGATGACTCGACGGGTCTCAGAGGAGGAAGTGTTGAGGAACTGGAATAGCTCTCGAAACCAGCTGGGACGAATGAGCCTCGAATTAATTTGGACAAGGCAGAGTTCTCCATAAGCTTCTGTACCACCTCGGTCCACATCGTGGAGTTGGAAAGTGGCCCCTCAAAGAAGAACGGGTCGAAGGGATCAAGCAGTCACCGCAGCCAAGGATAGCCGAAGGTGGTATTCTCTGATACCGGCTCCAAGACCTGAGCCTCATGCAGAGATAAGACAGCCGCACCAAGTCATAGGAGCCGGTGTCAGAATCTGAAAGAGGTGCTTGGAGCCGATGGGACGGGCTCGACACTCTTGAAGACTTCGACCCTTTGAAGACTTTGAAACCAGTTCAGCTCTTGTCCAGGGCCTCCTGAAACTCTGGTTTAAGCAACCCCTCTGTCCACCAACTTCCTGCATCTTTCCATCATGACCCCTCCCACTAAAAAATGACAGATGGAACAGTCTTCCTGCAAGTGGAGAGAAGACAGTAGATCTAGGATGAGTGGTTGTCAGTAATGGACATCATCTGTCCACACTGACACCTTTTAAAACCACTTTTGGTCTTTTTCTGACATTCTTACAATAATAAAGGAAAATCCAAAAAAAAAAAAAAACACACCACTCTTAAGAAAAATTTTCTATAATATATGTTAAAATGCAAGTATATATCCAAACTATAAAAAACACTCACACAGCACACTAAGATATATATATATATATATATATATATATATATATATAAGAGTATATATATACATATATAGATATATATGTCTATGAAAGGAAATAGAAAAGACAGAAAATCCCTCATGGTATCGGGTTAAAAAGGAGTTCAGACAGGAAAAATATCCCTGATCAGAAGAGGAGTCAGAGGAAATGGAAACCTGATCAGAGGAATCTGTGTCTTGCTCTAGGCCTCTTATCAGGAGGGGATGGGAACCCCTGATCAAAGTAATTAGGTCTTCGGCCATTTTGAGCATCTGTTTCTTAGGCATAGAAGCCTGTCCTGGAGAATGCTGTACTGGTTTCCTTGTCTTTAAAACTGTTTTAGACTTTCTTGGATGCTGAAGTAGGCTTTATATAAAGTTGTGTAGGTCTGAAGACACCCTCAGAAGCCGATGCCTGCTCAGCGGCTCCGGACCCATCCGAGGGATTAATTTCCGAAGGACCAACACCTTGAGTATCCAGAGGCCTACCTGTCTCCACGTGGGAGTCGGAGGAGGCCTGTGACTCTGAGGTAGCGGGAGTCGGGGGCTGCGAAAGCATCTCAAGGAGCACTGGCGAACCGGCGACTGGCCTAGAAGAGGCTTCGGCATCGGTTTTGGACCTCGGATGCTTGTCCTCGTCTTTATCCTTGCATTTTTTTATGAATTCCAATAGTCGGTTGTTCCGATGGCATTATGTAGTTAAACCTTCTGCCAAAATAATGAAAAGCAAAGCCGTACAGACGCTTAATAGTGCGTTGGTTAAATCTAGCACAAAACCGGCAACTAGCAACATCGTGGTCAGGGCCTAGGCAAGGAATACAGTAAGAGTGGAAATCCTTATGAGGTATTTGCTTCCCACAAGAAATACAATTGTTAACTTTCTGACATCGGTCTGGAGCAAGAAAAAAGTTTCCCCAACAGGGTACTTATAGCTTTATTGAAGACTTCGGATCTGAAATTCGATTTCGAAAATCTCAGGAGTCGGCCGACCGGCACTTGCGAACTGCTTTTGCTTCGGGCACCGCGCGGCAAGAAAGACTTTAGAAAATGGCGTCGGCTGCATCTTTTATACCCCTGGCGCACTGACGTCAGGGAAGAGGCGACAGCAACAGAAGCTGGACCAGGGCTTTGGAATTCAGGCCGACTGTGGGTTGCCTGCAGCAGGATAACCCAAGTGTAATGACTGCAACAGTGAAACACGAACATCCAGGACTGCAACAGTGAATACACTCGAACATCTACATTTATGGTAAGTGTACACAACTGTACTATGTTCTTCGTGTTTCAGTGTTGCAGTCATTACATTTGGGTAGATTCCCAAAGCTAAGGATGGGAGAAGGAATTTAGATAGCATTAGGACCAGCTATATGGCCCTGCAAAACTGCAGTGGCAAAGTCAGCTCTAGATTTAGAGAAAACTGGTAAATGGTAATGCTTTGTGAAAGTAATGTACAGAACTCCAGGTAGCAGCTTCTAGGATGTCCCTGGTAGGTACACCTCTGAGAAAGGTTGTAGAGGTAGATGCAACCCTGCTTGAGTGAGATCTGATCCCCTGTGGGATAGGTTTTCCATGGTAATTACAGCAGAAGTGAATGCAATGGCCTATCCATATGGAAATGGTTCGCTTTGAAATAGCCTTCCCCTCTGTCCCTGCAGCAAATGCCACCAGCAGTTCAGATTTCCTTTGAGGTTTAGACCTGCCCAAGTAGAATCTAAGTTGTCTGTGCACATCTAAGGAGTGCAGTATCCATTTCCCTTTGTTCTGTGGATTACGAAAGAAGGTAGGCAAATGAATGGACTGATTAAAGGCCACACTGGATACCACCTCTGGCATGAAAGAGGGATTGGTCCTGAGGGACACCCTGTCTGCATGAAAGATGATGAAAGGCTCCACTGCCATAAAGGCCAGTAATTCAGATACCCTTCTTGCTGAAGTGATGGCTAAAAGGGAAGCTGTTTTCCAAGAAAGGAATTTTAAATCTGCAGTAGCAGCTGTCTCAAAGGAGGAAAGGCGAGTTTCTCCAATACAAAGTTAAGTTCTCAGGCTCCAGTTGGTGCTCTCCTGGGTGGACTTAGACTTTTGGCCCCTCTGAGGAACTGCTTGAGCAGTGGAAGAGAGAAGAGGGGAGGTTCTGTGTTACAATGAACTAAAATGGCTAAGGCGTGAATTTTTATTGAGGAAAAAGACAGGCCCTTGTGAAGCATCTCAGTTTAGTATTGTAAAATCTCAGGTAAATTGGGCACTGCTGTGCTCATCCATCGAGATTGGTTCCAGGCACAGAATCTTTTCCATTTTTCAGCATAAGATTTTCTAGTACTAGGCCTCCTTGCCTCTAAAATGACATCCATCACTGGTTTACTGAGGGATGGTAATGGAGATCTTAGGTAATTAGCCAGGCTGCTAGGTTCAGTGTTTGAAGCTGAGGGTTCAAGTAAAAACAAACAGTCCTGGATAGAGAGCCTCTTCAGAAGTAATACTTGCAGAACCAACGAAACAGATGAGGTTCACCACGGCCGATAAAAACCACTTTATTCAACTGCAGTATAGTTAGCGCTTTCACGTTTTAACAATGCTTCTTCAGACTTTAAAATAGTTCATAACAAAAAGTACAGTTTGGTACCTACCATAAATGTAGATGTTCGAGTGTTCAACCTGCTGCAGTCATCACACTTGGGTTATCCTGTCGTCAGGCGGTCCCACAGTCGGCCGGAATTCCAAAGTCGTGGCCCGGCGTCAGTTGCTGTAGCCTCTTCCCCGACGTCAGTGCGCAAGGGGTATATATAATGCAACCGCCATTTTCTTCAGTTTTTCTTGCCCCAGATGTCAGGTGCCCCCAAAAAGGTGGTCAGAATTTAGTACCAAAAGGAGTAACCACTGCACAAACACAAAATCTCTTCAGCTATAAGCAAATACATTAGTAAGGCATAGAAGAGATTTAGCCAGTAGATCAGAGGGGATGGAGGGGGGGTAACCTGGACTGCAGCAGGGTGAACACTCGAACATCTACATTTATGGTAGGTACAAAACTGTACCATGTTCATCCTGTTACCCTGCTGCCGTCATCACACTTGGGTTGAATCCCAAAGCTAAGGTAGAGGGGAGGTAGCATAAGGGTTAGTGGAGGCTATAAGGCCCTGCAGAACTGCAGTGGCGAAGCCCGCCCTGGACTTTGAGTAAAGAGGTAAGTGATAGTGTTTGGTAAAGGTGTGTACTGAACTCCAAGTTGCAGCTTCTAAAATTTCCTTGGTTGGAACCCCCCTGAGAAAGGCTGTAGAGGTAGCTATTGCCCTGGTAGAGTGGGATCTAATGGTAGCAGGAACTGGTTTATCATGATGGGTATAGCAGAAACGTATGCAATGACCTATCCATTTAGAAATGGTTTGCTTTGATATAGCCTTCCCTTGAGAAGCTGTAGCATAGGATACAAAGAGCTGGTCAGATTTTCTGAAAGCCTTAGTTTTGTCCAAATAGTAACGAAGCTGCCTGTGAATGTCCAATGAATGCAGGAGTCTCTCACCTTTGTTCTGTGGATTGGGGAAGAAGGTGGGTAAGTGGATGGTTTGATTTAAAGCTACACTGGAAACCACCTTAGGCATAAAGGAAGGATTAGTTCGTAGAGAAACTCTGTCTTGATGGAAAATGAGGAAAGGTTCCACTGCCATTAGTGCCTGTAGCTCTGAGACTCTTCTAGCTGAAGTTATTGCTAGGAGCAGGGCAGTCTTCCACGATAGGAACTGAAGATTTGCAGAGAAAGCTGGTTCAAAGGGAGGTAGCGTTACTTTTTCCAGAACAAAACTGAGGTCCCATGTTGGTGTAGGCACTCTCCTGGGTGGTCTAATGTTTTTTGCCCCTCTGAGGAACTGCCTTAGAAGAGGATGTGAAAATAAAGGTGGATCAGTGTTGTAGTGAGCTGAAATAGCAGAGGCATGGATTTTAATTGAGGAAAAGGAAAGTCCTTTGTGCAACATCTCAGCTAAATACTGTAGAATGTGAGGCTGAATTGTGTCTTGGCCTTTAGCTTGGTTCCAGGCACAAAACCTTTACCATTTCTCCGAATAAGCCTTCCTGGTGCTTGGCCTCCTGGCTTCCAGAATAACATCCAGAACTGCTTGTGAAAGAGGAGTTGGTTGGATGTTTAGATGATTTGCCATGCAGCCAGATTTAAAGTTTTGAGCTGGCTGTGAAGAATCTGATTGCTTTGTTGTGTGAGCAAATGGGGGATTTGAGGCAATATCCATGGTGGGCTGTGGGCCATATTTTTCAATAGCGGATACCAGTGCTGGCGTGGCCAGTCTGGGGCTATGAGAATCAGTCGTGGTCTCTCCTTTTTGACTTTCAAAATAACCTTTGTGAGGAGAGGCAATGGAGGGAAGGCATATACTGTCAGGTTTTTCCAACTGAAAGAGAGAGCGTCCATTTTCCAAGCTTGATGGTGAAATGTCCTTGTACAAAATTTTGTCAGTTGATAGTTTTGAGGACTGGCAAACAGGTCTATGTCTGGAAGGCCCCATTTTTGAGTTATCATTGCAAATATTTGTGGATCTAGTTTCCACTCGTGTGGATCCTTGATGTTTCTGCTCAGGTCGTCTGCCAATGTGTTCTTCTGTCCTGGCAGGAATTGAGCTTGTAACTGTACTTGGTAGGCCAGAGCTGTGTTCCATAAGGTCATTGCTTGCCTGCACAGAGGGTAAGAATGTGTACCCCCTTGTTTGTTTATGTACCACATTACTGTGGTGTTGTCCGTCTTTATTGCAAGTTGTCCTGGATGTAATAGATCCTTGAAGGCCATCAGAGCTTTCTGTACAGCTAGCATCTCTTTTTAATTTATGTGCAGATTTCTTTGATCTGCAGTCCATAGGCCTTGAATGCATTGACCTGCCATGTGTGCCCCCCAGGCGTAGTCTGAAGCATCTGTTGTGATAGTTTGCCTGGCTGGGGGCAAGGTGAAAGGCTGACCCTTGTTGAGGTGACATGCCTGTGACCACCATAGAAATTCCTGTTGTAGGCAGGGAATGAGAGATATCACTGTGTCCAAGCTGTGGCTGTGTTGAGACCATACGCTTTTTAGGTGCCACTGTAATTTCCTCATATGAGGCTTTGCAAATGGTATTATTAGTATGCAAGATGACATGAAGCCCAAAGCCTGCAGAATTTTTCTTGCAATTAATTGGGTCTTTGTTGCCATTGTCTTGAAATATTGAGTCAGTTGTAGTTGCTTGTTTGGCGTAAGATAAGCCTTCTGGGCCGTTGTATTCAAGCTGGCAACCAGGAATGTCATTTTTTGTGAGGGTACTAGTTTTGACTTCTTTTCGTTTACCGTGTACCCCCAGGCAGTTTAGTAGATGCTTTACAAAGGCCAGATGATGTAAGAGAATGTCTTTGCTTTCTGCTTGGATGAGGCAGTCGTCCAGGTATGGATATATTTGAATTCCTCTTTGGCTGCAGTATGCAATTACTGGTGCCAGGCAATTTGTGAAAACTCTGGGCGCAGTAGATAAGCCAAAGGGCAGTGCATAGAATTGGTAATGGGTTGAACCTGCAATGAAATGGAAGTATCTTCTGCAACTTTGTCTGATAGGGACATGCAGGTATGCCTCCTTGAGGTCCAACGTTACTAGCCATGCATCCTTGCCCAACATGGGAAGTAGCTGCTGTAGTGTTAGCATCTTGAATTTGGGTACTTGTAAGTAAGTGTTTAGAATTGAAGGGTCCAGAATTGGTCTCCAGGCATTGTCCTTTCTGGGCACTGGAAAGAGTCTTGAATAAAATCCTTGGCCTTGCTCTAGAGTAGGTACCAGTTGAATGGCTCTCGTGTCCATGAGAGCTGTAATTTGCTTTTGTGCCTCTGCCCATTGATTTTGTGGCAGGTTTGGCATTCCTCTTTTCATTGGCAAGGTGTGAAAGTGGAATCTGTATCCTCGTAAAATTATGTCTAGGACCCATTTGTCCTTTGTGACAATGTGCCAGTTGTCTGCAAAAAGTGCGAGTTTTACCCCCAAGGGGGCTGCCAAGAGAGTATTGCTTGGCCGGATGAGGTGCAAGTCATTGAGTTTGCCTTCTGGTGGTTTGAGACCGGTCTTCTCCTCCCTTCTGTGTTATACAGCCCCATTGGCGAAGTTTATACTGGGCTTGTGGTTGTCCTCTGCCCCTTGGGCGTCTGTATTTACCCCTCTGTGGTCTGTCAGTGGCTGGAAAGGACCAATTTTTTGTTGGCCAGTTTCTGCTGAAGCGATTGGGTTGTACTTGTAGGAAATATTTGACTGTCTGCATAGATTTTGCCTTATCTTCCATTTTCTTTAAAACTTCTTCTGCTTTAACTCCAAAAAGAACATCCTGCTAATAAGGGAGCATCCAGTAGTTTTGCTTTAACATGATCAGGCAGAGTTTGTTCCTTTAACCAAGCATGCCTACGTATAACAGACCCAGTGACAGCTGCTCTGCAGGAGGCCTCCAAAGAATCAAACCCACATCATAAGGTATGTTTGCCCACCTGCTCAGTGGCGTGCAACAGATCCTGTACTTCTTTCAATTCAGATTGTTGAGGGAGTGAGGTTATTCTTTGCTTTAACTGAGAGATTAGAAACTGCTGATACTTAAGCATGTGAAATTGACAATTCAGTGCCCTCATAGCTAGTGTGGCTGAGGTGTAAACCTTTTTCCCCCACCTGTCTAGTGCTCTGGAATCCCTCTCAGAAGGTACTGGGTTTTTAGCTATAGAAGCCTTAGCCCCCTTGGGACCCTGTGAGATAGTCTCTGGGTCAGCTACAGGGCTTTTGTAAAGAAATTTGTGGGAATCAGGCACTCTATAGTATCTGTCAGGCTTAGCCGGAGCAGGAGGTAGAGAGTCCGGGTTGAAACTGGATTCTAAATAGACATCATCCACAATGTCCAAAACTGGTGGGATGGCAAGTGGTCTGTGTTGGGGGAGTAAAAGAAACTCTCTGAGCCTTTTCTTTAAATCAGAGTAGTCCTGACCTTCCCAGTGAAAATGTTCCCTCAGTGTGTAAAGTTTCCCCAAAGGAGTAGTCTTTAGGAGGAGAAGCTGAGGAGCTGAGGGAATAGAGTGCTCAGCATCAGAATCTTCATAAGGAGAGAAGGAGTAGTCTTGGTCCTCAGAGGAGTCTGAAGAAATGGACCTTTGCTCAGAGGATGCATAATCTTCCTCTTGTCTAGGCCTTTTGTCAGGAGGGGGCTGGTAACCCCCGATTAAAGAAATCAAATCTTTAGCCATTTTGAGCATCTGTTTCTTAGGCACGGGGCCTTGAACAGGAGAATGAAGTGCAGTCCTTTTAGATTTAGAAGGAGTCTTCGACTTAGAAAACGTTTTAATGGTGAGAGTCGGTCTGAAAACGCCTTCAGAAACCAATGGCGTTTCTGTAGCACCGACGTCCTTTGTAGCAAAGTCGAAAGGGCCTGAAGTAAAAGGCTGCATCGGCCTGGTACATTCCGTCAAAATTTCTGCTGCGTCGGAGCCTCACTTAGGACCGGAGACCGGATCGGCCGAGGCCTCGGAATCTGGCTTAGGCCTGGGCTGTCTGTCCTTATCCCTGCGTTTTTTGTGCACGCCAGTAGTCGGTTGCTTCGACGGCATGGTGTAGTTAAATTTCCTACCGAAGTAGTGTCGTGTGAAATCAAAGCGCCTTTTAATAGCACGCTTATTCAACATAGCACAAAACTGACAAGTAGTGACGTCGTGGTCTGGGCCTAGGCAAGGTATGCAATAAGAATGAAAATCCTTATGAGGTATTTGCTTCCCACAAGAAATACAACTGTTAACTTTTTCTGACATCGGTCTGAGGCAAGAAAAGTTTCCCCAACGGGATACTTAGCTTTATAGAAGACTTCGGTCTGAAATTCAAATTCGAAAATCTCAGGAGTCGGCCGACCAGCACTTGCAAACTGCTTCTGCTTCGGGCACCGCGCGACAAGAAAGACTGAAGAAAATGGCGTCGGTTGCATTATATATACCCCTGGCGCACTGATGTCAGGGAAGAGGCGACAGCAACCGACGCCGGACCAAGACTTTGGAATTCCGGGGAACTGCGGGACCGCCTGACGACAGGATAACCCAAGTGTGATGACTGCAGCAGGGTAACACGATGAACATCCAGTAGTTTATAAATGAATTTAAAATCAAGTCAGCCAATAAGGACTGCTAAACAATTAATTTATCAAACATATTAAAGCAACAGATCACAACATAATCACATATATTCTTAAAAAAGGTTAATACATAAAGTTACTACATAAATAGAGAGATAAAAATCATTATGCAGATTAGTAAAATAGCTAAATATATCATACATTAAAAGGACTAAAAAGCTATACAGTACTAATGTATATATAAACTTGTGTTTATAGGGGCGTGATATTAAGAAGGGCTTTAGTGTAGCCCTTTCATTTAACCCATGCCCTTTGTTTCCCTGTAGCTTAATGATCCATCTATTTTCGCATTCTTCTGTGTAATTCTTTATGTTGCCTAGTCTATTCGTTCTATAAACTAACTGCAGTACAATAACTTAAAGGTATGCATTATCCCTGTATTCAAAACATGTCTGGCCAAAGCATTATGTTCATCTTCCCTATTAATGGCATATATATGCTCCCTCACACGTTCTCTAAGGCATCTATTTGTTTTACCAACATAGAAGCATGAGCATAGTTGACATACTGCCAAATACACTAGATCCCTGGATTTACAGTCAGCATAAAAGTTGAAAGTGTGTTCAATACCTGTGTCAGGATGTACAAATATATTTTTACCAGACATGTAGTTGCACTGATTACAGCCTCTACAGGGAAAGGTCCCTTTCCTATTAGATAAACTAACAACATTTGTATTGTTTTCATAACACAACAACCTTTTTAAAGATTTAGTGTTTCTGTATGTGAAGCTTGGCCTATCACCCACTAGCTCAGAAATTCTTTCATCAATCGTTATAATACCCCAATTCTTGCTAATCACTTCCTTGATTTTCGAATTGACATTACTATATGGAATAACAATTCTACTGACACTGGGAGTTGTATTCCTTTCTCTTGTTCCAGATCCCTCTCTATGATGTCTGTATAGATAAGGTTTACCATTACCTCTTCTAACAGTACTATTGACTTGGTATACCTTTTCTGCTTCTTTTTTATCATAGCCCTTTGTTAGAAAATTATCTACTAGCATCTCTTGTTTGGAAAGAGAAGTCTCATCATCTGTTTTAAGACGACATATCCTTAGTGTCTGATTATCTACAATATTTCCATACATGTGTTGAGGGTGCATGCTGGTACGATGTAAGATATTGTTTCGCCAACAAGATTTTCTATACACCTCTGAATGTACCATAATATCTTTTTTAGTAATCTGGACATCTAAAAAATCTATCATGTTCAATGAATATTTAAAATCAAACCTTAGAAAATTCGTAGTACCATTTATATACTCAATGAACTCAATTTCTCAACTGTATCATTCCATATAAAAAACACATCTACAAAACGTTTATAAAATATGATGTTATTGTTATATAGGGTATTGGTTGTCACACAAGTTTGTTCCCAATATGCCAATACTAAGCTGGTATAGGAATTGGCGCAAGGGGTACCCATTGCTACACCTTTCTTTTGTAAATAATAAGAAGTTATGTCTTACCATAACGATCCATGTGAATTGTTCATCTCGCCTTTGTTCTTACACACGGGTTCAGAGCCGATCCTCTGCTCCGAGTCGGCCGCATCACTAGCTCGCATCTTCGAGAAAGCTCGAGGCACAGTAATATCCCATGATCCTCCGGTGCTAACCCTCAGATCTAGTTTGCTATACCAGAAGAATCCCTTTTTGAACTGTGTCTAGAACACTTATAAACAGATACTACAAAGTGTCTGGAACTCTACTGCCAAGTAGAGGATAAAAGATGCCATTACTGATGCACAATAACATGCCAACCATACCTAGAAAAGGCTGAAAAGGAATCTAGTTGAAAACCGTTCTCCCAGACCGTAGGACGGGATGGAGGGGGGGAATGTAAGAACAAAGGCGAGATGAACAATTCACATGGATCGTTATGGTAAGACATAACTTCTTAATGTGAAATTGTTCAATCTCGCCTTTTGTTCTTACACACGGGTAGCGTCCCTAGCTCCTTTTTCCCGGGTGGCTCAAGGGAGAACATTCCTGAGTACAATGGAACCAAACGTCGCCCTGACCCTGGAGCTCTTGTCTAGCTTGTAGTGGGCGATAAAGGTATGTGGTTTTGCCCAAGTTGCCACTGCACAAATGGTATCTAAAGGCAAACGAGCGGTATGGGCTGAAGAGGTAGCAATCGCCCTCTTGTAGAATGAGCTCTGGGTTTGAAAGGGAGTTGTTGTTTGGATTCAGCATAGACCAAATTTATGCAATCTGAGAGCCATTTGGATAAGGTAACCTTCGTTACTGCCTGTCCTTTTCTTTGGTCAGCATATGAGACAAATAGTTGATCTGACTTTCTGTACTCTTTTGTCCTATGTAAGTAAAATCTTAGCTGTCTGTGAACGTCCAACTTGTGCAATGTGTATTCTAGCTTATTGGAATGATTTTTAAAGAAGGTAGGTAGTTCGATAGATTGATTGATGTTCTGAATCGAACAAACCTTCGGAAGGAAGGATGGATTGGTGTGCAAGGTTACTCTATCTGGATGAAAAATCATGTACGGGGGTCGGATAGATATAGCCTGCAACTCTGAAACTCTTCTGGCGGAAGTGATGGCAACCAGGAAAAGTGTTTTCCACGAAAGAAATTTTAACGGAGTTGTGGTTGCTGATTCAAAAGGGGGCAACATGAGTTGTGACAGCATGAGATTAAGATTCCAAGGGGCTATTGGATTACGAAAGGGGGTACGGAGGTGAAAAGTACCTTTCATGAAGGCTTTATAAAGCCTGTGGGACATAAGAGAACCATCCTCACGGCCAATATGAAAACTGGATATAGCGGCCAGTTGAACCCTTATAGTGGATGTTGATGCTCCTTCTTGAAAAAGTGAGGTGAGGAAATCTAGTATCTTGTGTACTGGAGCCCCGAATGGATGTATACCTTTGTTGGAGGCCCAGTGCGCAAAACGGTTCCATTTGCTGATGTACAATTTTCTTGTAGATGGTTTGTGAGAAGATACAATAATTTGTTGTACTGCAGGGGATAGTAACTCCGACCTGGCTAAGATGGGAAGCAGAGCAGGCAAGCTGTCAGTTTGAGGGACTTGAGGAAGATGTGAGGAACTCCCGACGAATGTGTCAACAGGTCTGGCTCCGGGTCCAGTATCCATGGTTCCTCCACTTGATGAGATTAAAGGAAAGGAAACCAGATTTGTCGAGGCCAGAATGGGGCTATCCGTATTATGGTTCTGTCAAGACATTTGGCTTTCTGCAAAAACCTGGGAATTAGTGGAACAGGAGGAAAATCGTAAAGGAGACCCAGGGGCCAATCGTATACCAGTGCGTCCCTGGGGACACCCTCTGGGGGGGGGGGGTAACAGGGCAAAGTAGCTTCTGCATTTGACATTCAATGGGGATGCAAACAGGTCGCAGCAAGGCTGGCCCCATCTGCGGAAGATCTCTTCTGCCACTTAAGGTTTGAGGGACCACTCGTGAGGGAACAGGATGGCTCTGCTCAACCTGTCCGCGATTACGCTGGAAGTCCCCGGGATGTGCGTTGCTATCAGAAAGCGTCCAGTAAACTTTGCCCATTGCCAAATTCTGAGGGCCTCTCTGCATAACGGGTAAGATCTGGTTCCCCCTTGCTTGTTTATGTACCAGACCACTGAACATGTTGTCTGTCTGAACTGTCACTGTTCCCCGAGGTAAGGACTTGTGAAAGTGTTGCAACGCTAGAAACACTGCCCTCAGCTCTAGAACATTGATGTGCAGATTGTACTCAAAGTTGGACCATTGACCTTGGACTGTTTGTCCCTGAAAGAATCCCTCCCCACCCTATCAGGGAAGCGTCCGTGGTTAGAGTTGCTACCGGACTGGGTAAGACAAAGGGTCGTCCTAGTGTTAGCTCTTGACTGTGTATCCACCACAAGAGATCCTTCTTGCAAGAATTCGTGATCAAGATTTCGTGAGATAGTGGAAGTTGTAGATACGACCACTGGGCGAATAGCATCCATTGAAGAATCCTCATGTGCATCCTGCCTAAAGGAACTACAAGAAGGGAGGCTGCCATCAAGCCTAGCACTCTTAATATTTGTCGTGCAGGGACTCTCTTGTTGTGAAGGAGCAAAATTTAATGCCTGAGGTCTGATGCTCTTGGTGGGGGGAGAGTAACTTGAGCCAGGGAAGTGTCTAGCTGTGCTCCTATAAATAAGATACGCCAGACGGCGATAAGACAGATTTTCCAAAATTCACTGTTATGCCTAGTGAAGAGCAAAGACTGATGGTGTAGTCCCTGGCTTGTAGAAGACAACACTCGGTGGTGGCGGAAAGGAGCCAGACGTCTAGATAAGGAAACACCCGGAATCCGTTTCGTCTCAAGTGAGACGCTACTACTGCCATGCATTTGGTGAACACCCTGGGGGCTGAGGTGAGACCAAAGGGCAGAGCGCGAAACTGGAAATGACTGGCTCCCAGCCGGAAGCGCAAGTGATCTCTGGACACCCTGGCCATTTTGATATGGTAGTATGCGTCTTTGAGATCTATAGAGCACATCCAGTCGCCCTTTTGCAGAAAAGGGAGGATTGACTGAAGCGTGACCATCCGGAACTTTTCCTTTTTCACAAAGGTATTTAACTTGCTGAGGTCTAAAATTGGCCACCAGTCCCCTGTTTTCTTTGGAACTAAAAAGAACCTTGAGTAAGTTCCGGATCCTATTTGGTCCGCTGGGACTGGTTGGATGACTCTGTTTTCGAGCAACCTTCCTATCTCTATGATTGCTTGGTCTCGCAGACTGGGTGGAACGTCTGGGAGTTTTTTGGAGTTGGGTGGCATTTTTATGAAGGGGATGTTGTAGCCTCTGGTAACTATGCTTTTTACCCAATAATCTGATGTAAGATTTAGCCAGGCCTCTGGGTATAAAGCCAAGCGACCCCCGACTGCCTCCAGAGTAGGACAGCCGGGCCTGCACTCAGGAATGCTGGAAGGGCTTTCCACAAAAGGTCTCTGTCACCCTGATTTTGCGGACCCCCTCTGCTTGCTGGGCGGCGTCTTCGGTTTCTTCCCCCTCCTCTGCCTCTGGAGGGGGCGTCACTTTGGGTGTGTTGAAAAGATCCCGGAGTCTTTCGGAACCACATCTTGGGTCTAGGTGGAACGGAAAAACGGACCCCTACGGCAGACAGGGTCTTCCCTTCTTGTTCACACCTCGTGAGAGTCTCCTTTACTTTGGGCCCAAACAAGGAGGCACCATCGAAGGGGGCATTGGCAAAGGAAGACTTAAAGGCTTCCGCAAAGGAGCATAAGTGCAACCAGGATTGTCTTCTCAGGGCAATCGCTGAAGCTGCCGCTCTACTCGATCCTTCGGCTGCGTATGAAATCAGCCTCATGGACGAGTTGACTATGGAATTTAGGGTGTTAAGTTGCGCTGTCACTTTCTCGGCGACAGCAGCATCTGTGTGTCCCTGGAGAGCATCTCCTAATTCCCTAATGAGACCTCTCTGTAAACGCGTGAAATGCGTAAGGTAGTTGAGCGATCGGATGGAAAAAGTCGCCGAACTAAATATGCGCTTCCCATATCTGTCCATTGTCCTAGAATCCTTATTAGGAGGATGGACAGAGGAAGATGATTCAGACATCTCTTTCTTAGTGGCCGCCGCCACCACCATAGTATCTACGGGAACTCCTTTAGTAAGATAGGCTTTATCTTGGGGAGCCGTCATTTATTTATTTGGTTTACGGGGGACTGGTTCCACTGTATCAGGTGTTTCCCAAGCCCTCCGAGCTATAAGATCCATGAGATCGTCAAAGGGTGGAGTCACCCAGGAGGTAGAAGGTTGAGCCCCAAATGCCTTCAGTAATACCGATTCATCCACAGATGGGGTAAGGATTTGCCAGTCCCCTCTTTGCTTCAGGATTTCCAAAATGTCTGCAAATGAGACATCCTCAGAGGTGGACCATGGGGACCCTTCTGTTTCATCTAAATCAGTATCAGATGTGAGAGATTCCTGAGGGGAATCTATGTGCCTCCTCTTGCACAGTAGTTTCGTCGGAACATCCTCAGCGGGAGCTTCTGGGGATGCATCCGAGGAACCAGAGTCGCCCTGTGGGGACTTCTGAGGCATTGGGTCTCGACGCTTAGTAGGAACCGAAGGCACAGAAGCAGAACGCGGACCTTTTGGGGAAGGAGATGAAGATACCGATGAAGTATGTGTCTGATCAGACAAGACCTTCCTCATGATGCCAAAGGCACCGGTGCCCCGACCCGAAGATCCAACCCGATCCGAAGAAGGGGGTCGTTTCTCCGGAATCGGAACCACGGGCTCCGACGGACGGATCCGAACTGATCTGAGCCGAGGCACCGAGGGGAAGAGTCGGAACCGATATCTCGGTTCGACTATCCCCCCGGAACCCAGGAAAGATCTTCGGCTCTGAGACTCTCCGGCTGATTCCGAAGGAGTAGAGGTCAACGGAGCCGATAGCACTACTGGAGGCTTCGTCACCGAGGGCTCTACAATCATCGGTTCTTCGACTCCTAACACCGATGACTCGACGGGTCTCAGAGGAGGAAGTGTTGAGGGAACTGGAATAGCTTCGAAACCAGCTGGGACGAAACCTCGATTAATTTGGACAAGGCAGAGTTCTCCATAAGCTTCTGTACGACTCGGTCCACATCGGAGTTGGAAAGTGGCCTCAAAGAACGGGTCGAAGGGATCGAAGCAGTCACCGAGCGAAGGATAGCCGAAGGTGGTACCTCTGATACCGGCTCCAAGACCTGAGCCTCATGCAGAGATAAGACAGCCGGCACCGAAGTCATAGGAGCCGGTGTCAGAATCTGAAAAGAGGTGCTTGGAGCCGATGACTTGGGCTCCGACACTCTTGAAGACTTCGACCCCTTTGAAGACTTTGAAACCAGTTCAGCCTTGTCCAGGGCCTCCTGAAACTCTGGTTTAAGCAACCCTCTGTCCACCAACTTCCTGCATCTTTCCATCATGACCCTCCCACTAAAAAAATGACAGATGGAACAGTCTTCCTGCAAGTGGAGAGAAGACAGTAGACGCAGGATGAGTGGTTGTCAGTAATGGACATCATCTGTCCACACTGACACCTTTTAAAACAACTTTTGGTCTTTTCTGACATTCTTACAATAATAAAGGAAAATCCAAAAAAAAAAATACACCACTCTTAAGAAAAATTTTTCTATAATATATGTTAAATGCAATATATATCCAAACTATAAAAAACACTCACACAGCACACTAAGATATATATATATATATATATATATATACATATATAGATATATATGTCTATATGAAAAAATAGAAAAGACAGAAAAGTATATATATAATTTTAAGTACTGTAAATTCTTACAGAAAAAAATGGCCTAAGGCCCTTACTAAAATTTTTAAGTAACAACCTGACTACAACTACTTTAAACAACTACTAGATATTAAACCTATCAAACACTATAAAGAAAAGTAAAAATTTGAAGTAAATATCAAGAAATAACAAGAAATAAGAAAAATTCTACTGGCCCGAGCCTCTCGATGTGATCTGCTGCTAGCAGCAAACTAGATCTGAGGGTTAGCACCGGAGGATCATGGGATATTACTGTGCCTCGAGCTTTCTCGAAGATGCGAGCTAGTGATGCGGCCGACTCGGAGCTGAGGATCGGCTCCGAACCCGTGTGTAAGAACAAACGGCGAGATTGAACAATTTCACATTATGTATTACAGCGCTAACTATACTGCAGTTGAATAAAGTGGTTTTTATCGGCCGTGGAGAACCTCATCTGTTTCTTTGGTTCTACAAGTATTACTTCTGAAGAGGCTCACTATCCAGGACTGTTTGTTTTTACTTGAATTGATTCTATTTCTTGCTGTCTCTGGAACATGGCTGAACCTTTGCAAAGTGTTTCTAACAATAATAGTATGCTCAAGGGAGTTATTGTGATGTCAGCGAATCCACTGTTGAAATTCACTTCCCAGCAACTAACTGGGAATGATGATGCTGCTATGGACATCAACAGAAATATAGAAGTTATGCAATTAACACAGAGAATACAGAATAATCTGCAGAAGTTGAGGATGACTTAATGGCAACGACAACACATGGAGGCATGTTTAAAATTCAAAATAGTACCAAGAGGTCTAGGAGTACTTAAAATGCCGACTTTTGGGACTACTTATCCTGACCTCTTAACCAAATGGCAGCAGTTGAACTTGGACACCAGTTATGGCTATATAGGACTGTTGATAGAACAATATGCACTAATAGAATCTAAATTGACTGGTGAGATAATACAAATGGAAACTGATTTAGATAATTATATGAGTGCAGATGAGAAGAACACTTTCATGGCTGATGTCACGCTCCGACTATCTGTTGTAGATAACAAGCAGTTACTAGAAAAGTAAAAAAAAGTTAGAACGTGATTTTAAAGATTTCCAAAATGGCCATGTCTTCTCCTGGCCGAGAGAGCATGGTACAAGGGGTACAAATCGTTCTACTAATGCTGATGATAACATCAATACTCGTGCTAATATAGCTAATACAAATAGAATTGAGACTACAGTGACTCCTGTGGAAACTGCCACGCCCACTACATTGACGTCATCACGCGTAGAGTCATCTTTAGGCTCAGCGTCCAGCGATCCTGTTACTATAGGAAGTCAAAATCGACGCGAGATGGGTGAAAATTCTTCGACGATTTTCAATGCCTCTAGCACTGAAGATGTAAAGGGTGCAAGCAGCAAGAAACCAGCTTGGGTTATAGACAGTGATACAAGACCATTGGGACTACCTCAAGACAAGTAAGCTCCCATAGCACCAGTATCTTTCCCTTTACAGATTCGTCAATCAGACAGACTGAATTGGTCGCCTCAAGGGAATATGAGGAAGAGAAAAACATCGGACAACAGGTACGAATTTCAATGAAAAATACTCAGGCCCACCCAACAGAACTAGTAGTAAACATTTCTAATTATGTTTTAACTGATAGTGAAAGGTCCCTGTTGACTCAAGGACTCATTCATACCCGCTAAAACTGTAGACATTACTGACATTTTATTAGATATTAAGAAATTTATTAGAAATGTGAATTTAAAGATTTTATTTGGTAATAATACAGGCGAACCTAGTAACAACGTTAGAAGACCTTCTAGCTTCATACCTCCATGTCATCCTTTGCTTGAAGCCTTTGAAAAAAACATGTGAACGTGACTTATTTGAATTGTATAGATCTAAAGTCAAACCTGAGTTTTTTAACTTAACATTTGATGAATTCTTATCAATTAAAAAGTTGCAAGATAATAGCTATATAGTAATTCGACAAGCTGATAAAGGAGGTGCCGTTGTTATTTTAGACCATGATATGTATTCTAATACCATGAATACTATGCTTGATGATGGTGATACTATTCAGTGTTAAATAATGTGATGCTTGATAAGTTGATTGAGAATGTACATCATGAACAATATGACATGTTACTTTGTGGGTTATTCGATGGTGATTTATATAAATATCTATTAGTTGAACATCCCCTTACTCCAACAATAAGGGGTCTCCCTAAGATACATAAAGATTTGGAAAATCCACCTCTGAGACCCACAGTCTCAGGTGGAGGATGGCTCATGGAACCAGCCTCGATTTTTATTGAAAAGCAGTTAAAACCAATAGTTAATGATTCTACTATTATACTAAAAGATACTCAACAATTTTTAGAAAGTTATGGTGCACATCTTTCTTCACATGCAACAGCTAATGATGACATATTGGTTACTTTAGATGTAGTATCTCTATTCACTACTATCCCACATTATATTGGCATGGAATACATAAGGCTTTATTTAATTGAAAAGGGGATGTCTAGAGATATGGTTATTAAGATCTTAACCTTACTTGATTTAGTATTACACAATAATGTATTTACTTATAATAATACATATTATTTACAAAAGAAAGGTGTAGCAATGGGTACCTGCCAACTTAGTATTCGCATATTGGGAACAAACTTATGTGACAACCAATACCCTATATAACAATAACATCATATTTTATAAACGTTTTGTAGATGATGTGTTTTTTATATGGAATGATACAGTTGAGAAATTGACTGAGTTCATTGAGTATATAAATGGTACTACGAATTTCTAAGGTTTGATTTTAAATATTCATTGAACATGATAGATTTTTTAGATGCCCAGATTACTAAAAAAGATGGTATGGTACATTCAGAGGTGTATAGAAAATCTTGTTGGCGAAACAATATCTTACATCGTACCAGCATGCACCCTCAACACATCTATGGAAATATTGTAGATAATCAGACACTAAGGATATCTGGTCTTACAACAGATGAGGAGACTTTTCTTTCCAAACAGGAGATGCTAGTAGATAATTTTCTAACAAGGGGCTATGATAAAAAAAGAAGCAGAAAAGGTATACCAAGTCAATAGTACTGTTAGAAGAGGTAATGGTAAACCTTATCTATACAGACATCATAGAGAGGGATCTGGAACAAGAGAAAGGGATACAACTCCCAGTGTCAGTAGAATCGTTATTCCATATAGTAATGTCAATTCAAAAATCAAGGAAGTGATTAGCAAGAATTGGGGTATTATAACTATTGATGAAAGAATTTCTGAGCTAGTGGGTGATAGGCCAAGCTTCACATACGGAAACACTAAATCTTTAAAAAGGTTGTTGTGTTATGAAAACAATACAAATGTTGTTAGTTTAGCTAATAGGAAAGGGACCTTTCCCTGTAGAGGCTGTAATCAATGCAACTACATGTCTGGTAAAAATATATTTGTACATCCTGACACAGGTATTGAACACACTTTCAACTTTTATGCTGACTGTAAATCCAGGGATCTAGTGTATTTGGCAGTATGTCAACTATGCTCATGCTTCTATGTTGGTAAAACAAATAGAAGCCTTAGAGAACATGTGAGGGAGCATATATATGCCATTAATAGGGAAGATGAACATAATGCTTTGGCCGGACATGTTTTGAATACAGGGATAATGCATACCTTTAAGTTTAATGTACTGCAGTTAGTTTATAGAACGAATAAACTAGGAAGAATTACACAGAAGAATGCGAAAATAGATGGATCATTAAGCTACAGGGAACCAAAGGGCATGGGTTAAATGAAAGGGCTACACTAAAGCCCTTCTTAATATCACGCCCCTATAAACACTAGTTTATATATACATTAGTACTGTATAGCTTTTTAGCCCTTTATATGATATATTTAGCTATTTTATTAATCTGCATAATGATTTTTATCTATCTATTTATGTAGTAACTTTATGTATTAACCTTTTTT
This sequence comes from Protopterus annectens, assembly GCF_019279795.1. NCBI lineage: Eukaryota > Metazoa > Chordata > Ceratodontiformes > Protopteridae > Protopterus > Protopterus annectens. Next base: position 1,541,155,616 of record NC_056725.1, on the reverse strand, counting down.
AAGAATATATGTGATTATATTGTGATCTGTTGCTTTAATATGTTTGATAAATTAATTGTTTAGCAATCCTTATTGGCTGACTTGATTTTAAATTCATTTATAAACTACTGGTTTTGTTATGAACTATTTTGAAGTCTGAAGAAGCGTTGTTAAAATGTGAAAGCGCTAACTATACTGCAGTTGAATAAAGTGTTTATCGGCCGTGGTGAGCCTCATCTGTTTCTTTGGTTTGAAGCTGAGCATGCAGAATCTGGTTCTCCTGCTGAGACAGCAGGGTAGGAGTCTGAGGCAGGTGCCATGGGGCCAACAGTAACACACTGTGCAGGAGGGGGTACCAGTGTTGGCGTGGCCAGGCTGGGGCAATCAAAATCATCCTTGGTTTGTCTTGTTTGATCTTGAGTAGTACTTTGGAGAGCAGAGGAGGAAAGGCATAAACTCATAGGTTTTTCCAGCTGAAGGACATAGCATCCACTTTCCAAGCTTGTCTGTGGGGAGTCCTTGCACAACATTTTTCCAATTGATAGTTCTGGGGGAGGCAAACGGGTCTATATCTGGGCTCCCCCATTTGCTTGTCAACAAGCTGATATTCCTTGGTTCCAGTTTCCACTCATGTGGGTCCATAAGGGTTCTGCTTAGTCCATCTGCCAGTGTATTTAGTTTTCCTGGCAGGAATTGAGCTTGCAGATGTACTTGGTAGCTCAAGGCTGTGTTCCACAATGCCATGGCTAGTCTACAGAGGGGGCAAGAATGTCTACCCCCTTGCTTGTTTATGTACCACATAACAGTGGTGTTGTCCACCTTTACCATTAATTGTCCTGGAAGAATGTGGTCCTTGAAGGCTGTCAGAGCATTCTGTACAGCTAACATTTCTTTATGATTGATGTAAAGGTGCATTTGAATTGGGTTCCATTTGCCCTGAATGCACTTCCCTGCTAAGTGCAGACCCCCATGCATAGTCTAATGCATCTGTTGTTAGGCTTTGGGCAGCAGGGGGTAGTGTGAATGGTAGTCCCTTGTTTTGGTGGCAGGCCTCTGCCCACCAAAGGAACTCTAGGCATAGACAAGGAATGATAGGAATCATTGCTTCTAGATCCTGAGAATGTTGACACCATAGGCTTTTTAGATACCATTGTAGTTTCCTCATATGCAGTCTTGCATATGGAATTAGAAGACTGCAGGAGGCCATGAACCTCAAGGCTTGTACTATTTGCCTTGCAGATAGCAGGGTTTTTGTGATCACTTGTTTGAAGTAGGTTGTCAAGTGAATTTGCTTCTCTGGCATGAGGAAAGCCATCTGGGAAGTCGTATTTAAGCTTGCTCCCAGGAATATAATTTGTTGATAGGGTACCAGGTGAGATTTCTTTTCGTTTATGGTGTACCCCAAACAAGTTAGCACCCTCTGAACAAAAGCCAGAGGATTCAAAAGTATATCCTGGTTTTCTGCCTGAATTAGACAATCGTCCAGGTACTGTATATTTAAATATTTCTTTGCCTGCGAAATGCAATGACTGGAGCTAGGCACTTTGTGAATACCCTGGGAGCAGTGGATAAGCCAAAGGGCAGTGCAGGGAACTGATAGTGTGTGTAGCCTGCTTTGAAGCATAGGTATCTTCTGCAAGACTCGATTGGAATGTGCAGGTATGCGTTCTTTAAATTTAGTGTTGCCAACCAGGCATCTTTGCTTAGCATAGGAAGCAACTGGTGAAGAGTCAGCATCTTGAATTTTAGAATCACTAAAAAAGTGTTTAGAGTAGGCAGGTCCAGGATAGGGTGCCATGAATGGTCTTTTGGGTACCAGGAAAAATCTCGAGTAGAAACCCTGTCCCTTTTTCTCTTCTGGTATCAACTGAATAGCCCCTATGCTTAAGAGAGAGTACTTGCTTTTGGGCCTCTTCCCACTGCTTTAGTGGTAGATCCGGACAACCGCTTGGAATTGGTGATGTGTGGAAGTGAAATCTCTAACCTTGGGACACTATATTAAATGAGTAATGAGTCCCCAGTTCTTTGCATGAAGTGCAATCTTTCCTCCCAAAGAGGCAGTCTGTTGAGAAGTGCTTGAAAGTTTTAAAAAGAAGTCAGAGACAGTTTACCATAGGGGGGAGTTTTATTACTCCCAAATTTGGAAGTGGAGGCCCCCCCACTGCTTAGTCCTGTGAGTCATCTGGGACTGAAGCCTGGGTGCTCTGCTGGATCTGGGTTTGGACTGAGAAGGTCTGGAAGAGGCAGGAAAGGACCATTTCTTAGAAGGCCAATGCCTACTAAATCTTGGAGGTTGTACTTGGTAAAAAAGTCTTTTAACAGTTTGCAAAGATTTAGCTTTTTCCTCCATCTTTTTTAAGAACTTCTTCTGTCTTCTTGCCAAACAGGTGGCCCTGATTTAAGGGAGCATCCAGTGACTTTGCTTTAACATGATCTGGCAAGGATTGCTCCTTAAGCCAAGCATGCCTTGCAAGTACAGACCCAGTTACCGCAGCCCTGCAAGATGCCTCTAGTGAATCAAAACCACATTGCAATGTATGTTTACCAACTTGTTCAGCAGAATGCATAAAATCCTGTAAATCCTTATTTTCAGCACAATCAGGAGTCAACATCATTTTCTGTTTAAGCAATCCAATAATATGCATCTGATACTTTAACATATGAAACTGGCTATTCAAGGCCCTAATGGCCAAAGTTGAAGAAGTGTATCCCTTCTTACCCAATATATCCAGCGCCCTGGAGTCTCTTTCAGAGGGGGCAGAATTTTTGGCAGTAGTAGCTTTAATGTCCTTGGGTCCCTGTGAAATGGTTTCAGGATCCGTATTAGGATTTTTGAAAAGGAACTTGTCAGAGTCTGGAACCCTGCAATATCCATCAGGTTTTCTGGAAGCAGGAGGTAAAGAGTCAGGCCCATGCTAGATTCCGAAAAGGCATCATCAACAATGTCCAGTACAGGAGGTATAGCTGTGCTGGGGGCAGGAGTAAGAAATCCCTAAGCCTCTTTTTAGAATCAGAGAAATCCTGACTTTCCCAATGAAAAAGCTCCCTGAGAGTATGCAAGGTTTCACCAAAAGAGACATCCTCTGGGGGGGGGGGGGGGGGCAAAAGGAATAGAGTCCTCAGCATCAGAATCCTCATAGATAGATGAGGGTAAATCCTGGTCATCAGAGAAAACAGAAATTTCAGAAGCCTGGTCAGAAGTATCATAAACAAACTCAGTCCTATGTCTCTTAGAAGGGGAAGGTTGGCTTCCCCTGATTAAAGTAATAAGGTCTTCAGTCTATCATTTGTTCTTTAGGCATAGAGGCCTGACCATGCGGTCTGGGCATCAGTTTTCTAGGCATGTTTCGAGTTTTAGGCCTTTGAAATAGAAGATGGCGCCGGTTTAATATGAAAGTCAGTAGGCCTGGATACATCCTCAGAAGCCGGTGCCTGCACAGCGGCTCCAGACCCATCCAAGGTACAGACATCCGCAGGTTCCACAGTTGAAGCATCTTGCGGCATACCAGACACTGAGTGGGTCTCAGTAGAGGCCTGCAAATCTTAAGTAACGGCTCACTGAGTACCAGCGAACTGGGCGGCCTCTCTGTCTTTATCTTTGCGTTTCTTCGGAATGTCGGTAGTTGGATGGCTTACTGAAGACATATCAGGATAATTGAACCGAGCACCAAAAAATTTAGAAACGCAAATATACCGACGATGGATAGTTCGTGGTTTAAATAAGGCACAGAATTGACAGCGAGGTATGTCGAGGTCAGGGCCTAGGCAAGAAATACACTACGAATGGAAATCTTTATGAGGTACTTGCTTTCCACAAGAAATGCAATTATTTACTTTTACTGACATCTGTTTAGAGCAAGAAAAAGTTTCCCCAATGGGGTACTTTGCTTTTAGTTGAAGACTTCGGTTCTGAAACTCGAAAATGAAAATTTCAGGAGTCAGCCATTCTAAAGCATCAGTTTCTGTGGCATGGGAGCTTGAGAAAGTGCTTTGGTCGTTGGTTTCCTAGGCGTAGTGCGAACTCTGGGCCTGAGAAATTTGGTAGATTTAGCCATTAATGAAGTAGCCAGTTTGATACGAACATCGGAAGGTCTGAATACACCATCAGAAGCCGGTGCCTGCGCAGCGGCTCTGGACCCACCCAAGGTAGAGACATCCGCAGGTTCCATAGTCAAAGAAATATCTCGCTGCATACCAGACTCTGAATGGGTCTCAGTAGAGGCCTGCGAATCTATAGATGTGGGTAATAGGGGCTGCGAAAGCGCCTCACTGAGTACCGGCAGACTGGCGACTAGCTTAACGGAAGCTTTGTTGTCAGGTTTGGACCTATGCGGTCTGTCTCTGTCTTTATCTTTCCACTTTTTTGGGAGATCAGTAGTTGGATGGCTTAGTGAAGCCATTTTGGAATACGGAGAACGAGAGCGAAAGAAGTTATAGAGACAAAAATAGCCCGACGAATAGTTCGGGCGTTGAACAAGGCACAAAAACGACAGCTAAGGACATCATGGTCTGGGCCTAAAGAGGTGATGCAGTAAGAATGAAAATCTCTGTAAGGTATTTGCTTTCCACAGGCAGGACAATTGTTAACTTTTTCTGACATCGGTTAAAGCAAGAAAAAAGTATCCCCAACGGGGTACTTCGCTTTAGAAGACTTCAGGTTTGAAACTTGAAAAATGAAAATTTCAGGTAGCTGCCAACCAGCACTTGTGAACTGCTTCTGCTTCGGGCTCCCGCACAGCAAGAAAAGCTGATGTAATGGCGTCGGCTGCATGTTTTATACCCCTGACGACCTGATGTCATGGATGAGGTGACAGCATCCGATGCAGAAATTCCAAGACTCTGGTATTCGGGCAGACTGAGGGCTACCTGCAGGCAGATAACCCAAATGTGATGACTGCAACAGTGAAACATGAAGGACATCTGATAATGCATAGATCCTGCCCTGAAACGTAGACATTTCCTGCAGAAGTCCCTGATAGGGAGGTGCAGATAGGCTTCTTTTATGTCTAGGGTGGCTAACCAGGCATCTTTGGACAGCATAGGAAGAAGCTGCTGAATGGTGAGCATTCTGAATTTTGGTACCACCAGGAAGGTGTTTAGAATGGAAAGATCTAGGATTGGGTGCCAAATGCCCTCTTTTCTGGGTACCAGGAAAAGTCTGGAATAGAACCCTTGACCTATCTGTTCTGTAGGAACAGTTTGAATTGCCCTTATGGAGAGCAGAGATTGAACTTGGTTTTGTGCCTCTGCCCACTGATTTAGAGGAAGGTCTGGGAACCCTTTTGAGGGTGGCAGTGAGTGGAAGTAAAATTTGTACCCCTGGGATACAATGCTGAGGACCCATGGGTCTTTGGTGGTGGAGGTCCAGTTTTTTGCATGATGGGAAAGTTTTCCTCCTAGGGGCACGAGCAGTTGGGCAGAGGTGAGGAGTGGAGTTGAGAAGTCATTGTGAATTCTTTCCGTAAGGGGGTGGTTTAGCACTCCCTGTTTTTGAAGTGGAGGCACGACATTGCTTAGATCTCTGCATACCCTACGACTGTAGTCTGGGGGGGGGGGTCTGTTTCCCCTGGGTCTAGTTTGGGATGGCCTTGAGGGTGTTGGAAAGGACCAATGCTTCGAGGGGCAATGCCTACTGAATCCTGGAGGCTGCACTTGCAAGAAATCTTTGACGGTCTGCATAGATTTAGCTTTTTCTTCCATCTTTTTTAGAACCTCTTCGGATTTGGTGCCAAACAGATTGTCCTTGTTCAAAGGAGCGTCTAGTTATCTTGATTTGACATAGTCTGGCAAGGTCTGTTCCTTAAGCCAAGCATGCCTTCTCAGCACAGAACCAGAGACAGCTGCCCCTCAATAAGCTTCTAGGGAGCCAAAGCCTAGTCTGGCAAGGTCTGTTCCTTAAGCCAAGCATGCCTTCTCAGCACAGAACCAGAGACTGCTGCCCCTCAAGAAGCTTCTAGGGAGCCAAAGCCACATTGCAAGGTATGTTTGCTGAGTTGGCTTGCAGAATGCATAAACTCTTGTAATTCTTTACTTTCTGCACAGTCTGTAAAGGTTGCTAATTTTTGCTTAGGTTCCATAATATGTTGCTGGTACTTTAGCATGTTAAACTGCCAATTCAATGCCCTAATGGCGAGCGTCACAGAGGTGTATACTTTTTTACCCCATCTGTCTAAAGCTCTGGAATCCCTGTCTGAGGGGGTAGGATTCTTAGCTGTAGTTGCTTTTCTTCCTAGGAGCAGGGGGTAAAGTATCAGGAGATAGACTGGTCTTAACTGAGATATACAAGTACCCTGTTTTTTTTTTTCGATTTATACAGTTTATTGTTTCTAGCAATTTATATATAGCACGTTTATTGTAATCTGCACGGGTAACTGATTTGCTTGCAGTTAAAGCATTCTGTAACTTTACAAATTTTTATCTGTTTAAAAACTTTCATTTTGTGGCTTTCTCTAGTGCTTTGTAGGCTAATAGCTCCTCACCCACCCTCCCTGTTGGTGTCTTGTGTTATACTTGGTGGCTTTGCAGTTGCCCACCCCTACTGTAAATCTGATCTGGGACACTCCTCCCAGTCTAGTGTCATTAGCTCATTCTACCTAATACAGAGAGAGCATTTGATAAGGCCTTCTGTTTCTCCTTTTTCCCTTAAAAAAAAAAAAAAAAAAAAAATTGCCTGAATTTCCTTATGTTCTGACTGTGCTTCTCAAACATTTTGGAAATAGAGTATATTTTAGAGAATTTATTATAACTGTAATTGCCTTACTATTGCTACAACTCAAGTGCTCTAGGTTGCACTGCATCTGAAGTGTTTGTGTGTTTTAGCTGCTTTTCTGTATAAATATATATATATATATATATATATATATATATATATATATATATATAGACTTCTCTGTATATGACTAGCTACTTATTCTGCTGTATTACTGCCACTTAAATCGTTTTTCAGTTGTGCACTTGCCTTGCTTCATTTAGCAAGTTTTAAATTGCTAATTTTGTAGAGTTTTAATTGCATTTACTGTTTAGGACTACACACTCAAGTGTGTTAGAGTTTTCTGTGTTTATTTATTGTATTATTGCATTGTTTAGCCTGTTTCAACAAAAAAAATGATATATATATATATATACACACACACATACATACACACTACCTTGTTTACTCGTTTCCCACCTTTTCTAGCCGGTCCATATCCCAGGCCTTGCTTGTCTCAGGACTTCATTTTCTGTGCTCAGAGCTATCCAGACCTTGTTGTGGCAGAGGGAAGTCCTACTGCCTACCAGTGGGACTGGTGAGCATTGTACTGCCTATCTAACGCTAGAGGAGTGGTTTCCAGCTCTGAAATTGTAATTTTATTAGCCTTTTTGGACTGATTTCTATCCCTTTCAACTTTCTCTGAAATTGTAATTTTATTAGCCTTTTTGGGCTGATTTCTATCCCTTTCAACTTTCTGGCTTAAAAATGCGTGTGTTTGCACATTTTTCACATCATGCAGCACTACAAGGCTACAGTTAAACTAATCCAGGTGCCAGAAAGTCTGCTCTTCAAAATTTCCCTTAAAACTAGCTGGTTTCTCAGTAGTAGCACTAAAATCTGAACCCCTGTGACTAGCACTTTCTCTAGAACCTGCTGTAAAGCACTAGGAAGCCTGAAACTGATACAAGCACTCCACTCTCCTTGTCAATAAGGAGAAATTAATCATAGGCACTAAACAGCCTACAATTGCAAAGTACCTTGCAAAGGTAAGGGAAAACAGCTCTTAAACCTTACAAAAAAGCACCTAAACAGGCATGTCCAAGGGTCAGCTTCCGGTGGTTTCTCCTGTCCACCTGGTGAATCTGGGCATACTGGGGCAATGCGGCAACTGCCTCATGTACACAGACAATCCTCGCCTCCTACCACCCAACACTACAACCTGTGAGAGATGCACTTACTTAGCCAAACTGGAAGCAAAGCTCTCTCCGGTCAAGACCGTGTTAGACAGTCAAGAAGAGAAGGCTAACACGTGCATTACACCTCTAGCAACTCATAGCCCTTCAAAACCCACACCATCAACTCCCACACATAGCAACACTAAACCCACATATGCGGAGGCCCTTAACATTAACCTGCCCAAGCAACAAGGACCTCCGAAGCCGAAACGCAAACAAACACCAGTCACAACCAAAGTGACACACAGCTCACAACACCAGTGTGCCACCCAACAACAGCCCCTAAGGCAAGACAATGTACCCAACACTTTAGACATAGGTGACTCTAGAGTCAGACACACTGATGTCCCACTCACCAGGCTGAACAAGGAGAAAATTACAGTCAGCTGCCTGTCGGGTGCCAGGATCCGCCACATAACGCATGCACTCAAGTCACTCCACAACAAGTACAAATAAGACTCTGTCATTGTCCATGCTGGAGTAAATTACTTGAGACGTACCTTCCTGGACTACATGAAGAGAGACATGCAAGAGCTCTTGGATCATGTGACCCAGGCAGGTATGACCCTAGCCCTGAGTAGCATCCTGCCTTCGCCCAGAATGATACTACAGTATAAGGACAAAATGATTGACTTCAATAATTGGCTAAGCTTCTGGTGTCATTCAAAGGTGATCCAGTATTTGTCTGCCTGGGAAGACATGATCGACAAACCATGATGTTTTGCCAGAGATGGTCTGCACCTGTCACCCCTGGGATTCAGGTTACTGGCTAAAGCTCTTGCCACCCCTATAGTGCCTTTTTTAGGCAAGGTTCAAAGGATAAAACGACCACCGTAACAGATACAAGCATGCAAAATCTGAAGGTAATGCTAGAAGTCTAAACCTCAAAATGCACTCTCTCGAGGCACTCCTAAAAATGGAGAACATAGATATCTGTGCAGCGACTGAGACCTGGTTCAAGGCTCCAGAGAGCACCCCTACAATACCAGGCTACAATTCTTACCACACTTTTCGGCCACAAAACCAAGACCGAAACACTAAAGGTGGAGGAGTGTCCATATTCACCAAGGATATTCACACCTCCAGGCAAGTTGCCCAACACAATGCATCTGAAATTCTCCAGGTGCAACTAACACTAGGTAAGACTGCAATCCAAATTGTACCTTGCTACAGATCCCCCACCATACCCCAAGATTCTCACTACACCTTCCTAAACATACTGGAAAATATTAAGATACAACCAAACACCCTACTACTAGGTGATTTCAACTACCCTGCCATTAACTGGGAAAACTACTCGGGTACCAACTCCTTTTCCCAACGGTTCTTGGAATTCATAAATTCCAATGCCCTGGATCAACTAATCCATTGTCCCACCAGGGGCTCCAATATCCCAGACCTGGTCATTACCAACATGGGAGATAGATGCTCCACACCAGGTCTGACCATAAGCAAATCACCCCTGACATCTACATCCCACCCCCCATTAAGGAAACCTCCATAAAAAACTTCTCCAAAGCCAACTTCATGCTACTGAAGTCAGAAGTGACAAACTTCACAACACCCACGCAGACAGGATCTGGAAGTTCGACTGCAGAATCCTACACTAAGGCACTGTACTAGCACATCCACTCGTGCATGAATCGTGCCATCCCAAATAGAACCAAGATGCTCTTCTCCAAAAAAAGGAAGCCAATCTGGTGGTCCACTGCTATAAACAAACTATACAACGGAAGGAAGAAACTGTTGCAGAAAAGAGAAAAATCCCAGGATGCAAAAAACTCCCTCACCAGCCTCAGTAAGAAGCTGAGATCCCTCATAAAATCCTCAAAAGCGAGTTACGAAAATAAAATTGACAAAGATTCCAAAGACAACCACAAGGCATTCTATAGTTATGTCAAGAATCTAAATGGCAATGCTCAGATATGCTCTGAGCTACAACAGAATGGCATTAAATATACTGATCCCAAGGATATTGCCAATATCCTGGCAGATCGATTTAGTGCCAACTTCGCTCCCCTCTCACCCCCTAAAGGGCCCATCTCAATACCAAAAGATTGCCAAATTCCGATAATCACAGCCACAGGTAGAAACAGCACTCTCCAAAGCTAAGAATACAGCATCCATGGGACCAGATGACATCCCAGACTGTGTACTACATGAGCTACAAAATGAACTGGCACCCCACCTAAGTGTCATGTTTAATCATAGCCTCACCTCAGGCTTCGTGCCCACTGAGTGGCGTACAGCTACAGTTATCCCGATCCACATGGGAGGATCCACCTTGGATCCCGAGAACTACCGTCCCATCAGTCTGACAAGCCTGATCTGTAAGGGCATGGAACGCATTATCATGGAACTTATAAACAAAGACACTGGCAACCTCCAGACACTGGACCCCACCCAGTTTGGGTTTGTGAAGGGCCGATCTTGTCTCCTGAATCTGATTGACTTCTTTGAATCGGTCTCCAGAGCAGTGGACGAGGGTAAGGAGGTCCACACAGCCTATCTGGACCTCGCGCCAAGGCCTTCGACACCATCCCCCACTCTGGAATCATAGATAAACTTACTAAGCTGGGCATAAATCCCTACGTCACTCGATGGGTTGCCAACTGGCTTACTGACAGAACCCAGACTGTAAAAGTAGCCGACTCCAAATCCAGCTCCAGACAAGTGACAAGTGGAGTACCTCAGGGTTCAGTCCTGGGACCACTCTTGTTTGGCATCTATTTCTCTGAAGTACAGGCCAACACTAAGGGACTCTGGCTATAAAGTACAGTTTTGTACCTACCATAAATGTAGATGTCCGAACTGGATAGAATCTGCAGTCATAACAACTGGGTTGTCCTGTCGTCAGGCAGCCCTTCAGTCGGCCGGATTCCAAAGTCCGGGTCCGGCTTCGGCTGATGTCGCACTTCACCCGACGTCATCTCTGTTGGTCTTCGGGTATAAACGCATCAGCCGACGCCATTTTCCTCAGTGTTTCTTGCCCCAGATGCCAGTAGCCCTCTTGAAGGCTAAAATTTGGATAGATGCCAATGTTTCCAAAAAGATAGAGGTAAACACAAAAATAAGCATGTATGTACATATATACAAACAAATACACCATAAAAGACTCCCCCGCACCAGCTAGCTATTAGGAGGGTAAACACCCTAGGAGTACCACAGAGGGGAAGGAGGGAGGGTAATCCTGACTGCAGATGCTATCCAGTTCGGACATCTACATTTATGGTAGGTACAAAACTGTACTATGTCCTTCATGGATGCATCTGCAGTCATAACAACTGGGTAGAATACCATAGCCAACTAGGGAGGAGGATAAAAGTAGATTATGGTGTGTTTAGGATCCCTTGCAGTACAGCAGTGGCAAACCCTGCTCGGGATCTGGAATATAGAGGCAAATTATAATGCTTGGCAAATGTATGCACGGAGGTCCAAGTAGCCGCCTCAATAATGTCTTTGGTTGCCACTCCTCGTAAGAAGGCTGTGGTAGTGGCTGTTGCCCTTGTAGAATGAGGTCTTATGTTCTGTGGAATTGGTTTTCCATGGAAGGAGTAACAGAATCGTATGCAATTTCCTATCCATTTGGAGATTGTCTGTTTGGAAATAGCTTTTCCTTCCCTTCCTGTTGCATAGGCTACAAAAGTTGGTCAGTCTTTCTGCTACTTTTTGTTCTGTCCAAGTAGTAGCGTAGCTGTCTATGTACATCCAAGGTATGCAGTATTCTTTCCCTCTGTTTTGTGGGTTGGGAAAGAAGGTAGGTAGGTGGATTGCCTGGTTTAAAGACACTCTGGATACCACCTTAGGCATAAATGTAGGATTAGTCCTCATGGACACTATCTTGGTGGAAGATTAGGAAGGGTTGCACTGCCATTAAGGCCTGTAGTTCTGAAACCCTCCTTGCTGAAGTAATTGCCAGTAGGAAAGCAGTTTTCCATGACAGGTGTTGTAGGTCTGCTGTTGCTGCTGGTTCAAAGGGTGATAGTGTCAACTTTTCTAGCACAAAGTTTAAGTCCCAAGCTGGTAATGGTGGTTTCCTTGGAGGTTTTACATTCTTGATTCCTCTGAGGAATTGCCTGAGCAAAGGGTGCGAAAAAACAGGTGGATCAAAGCTGTATTCTGCTGAAATAGCTGATGCATGTATCTTGATGGAGGAGTAGGACAGGCCTGAATGAAGAAGTTCGGCCAGATACTCCAGAATGTTAGGCATATCTATGTTTGACACATCTTTTGCTCTTTCAGTACTCCAAATGACAAACCTTTTCCATTTTCCAGCATAGTTCCTTCTTGTTGAAGGTCTGCGTGCTTCAAGAATAATGTCTTTAACTCTTTGGGAAAGTTCTGGATTAGCTGCTGCTATGTGATGTTCCATGCAGTCAGTTGCAACGTTTTAGGTTTGGATGTATGATGCTGTAGTTGTTCTGAGTTAACATCAAAGGCATCAGGGGTATTGGCCACATATTGTTCCGAGACATGCTCCTCAGCAGTGGGTACCAGTGTTGTCTTGGCCAGTTTGGAGTTATCAGGATTATCCTTGGACGTTCTTCCTTGATTTTTAGTAGTACTTTGTGTATCAAGGGAAGAGGTGGGAATGCATATGCTGTTAGGCCTTTCCAGCTGAAGGAGAGCGAATCCACTTTCCATGCTAGTGGGTGGAATGTCCTTGTGCAGAATTTTTTGAGCTGGTGATTGAGAGGTGATGCGAATAGATCTATCTGAGGCATTCCCCATTTCTTTGAGATGGTGTTGAAGATGTCCGGGTGCAGCTTCCATTCGTGGGCATCCGATGTGGTTCTGCTTAATATGTCTGCTAGAGTATTTTCTTTTCCCGGTACAAATATTGCCTGTAACTGGATGTTGTAGCTGAGTGCCAGGGTCCACAGCTCCAAAGTCATTCTGCATAGGGCGTATGAATGAGTGCCTCCCTGTTTGTTGATGTACCACATGACTGTGGTGTTGTCTGTCCTTATCATCAACTGGCCCTCTTTGAGAAATGGTCTGAACTTTTGGATTGCCAGTTTTACTGCCAGCATTTCTTTTAGGTTGATGTGCAGGTGAAGTTGATCCTGTGTCCACAATCCTTGCACGCATTTGTCCAGCATGTGGGCCCCCCATCCTAGGTCTGAAGCGTCTGTTGTGATGGTCTGGCTTGCTTGACATCTGCGAAAAGGTAGGCCTGGGTTTGACTGGCATGCCTGAGCCCACCATAGGAACTCCTGTTTTAAGCATGGAATTAGTGGGATTTCTGTTTCTAGGCTGTGTCTGTGTTGGGACCATAAATTCTTTAGGTACCACTGTAGTTTTCTCATATGTAGCCTGGCAAATGGGACCAAGAGTATGCATGATGCCATGAAGCCCAAGGCCTGCAGTACTTTTCTTGCTGTTAACTTGTTCAGTTTTGTTAGTGCCAAGAAGTAAAGAGGAAGTTCTTTTTGTTTTTCTGTAGTTAGGAATGCCATTTATTTTACTGTGTCCAATTCCGCGCCCAAGAATGTCCTTGTTTGGGATGGTATCAGCCTTGACTTTTGTAAGTTGACTGTGTATCCCAGTGCTTGTAGCAAGTAAATGACCCTTTGTAAATCTGTTGTCAGCTTGCTTTTGTTGTCCCCTTGTAGCAGGCAGTCGTCCAGGTATGGGTAAATTTGAATTCCCTGTAGTCTGCAATGGGCGATTACTGATGCCAGGCATTTTGTGAATACTCTGGGCGCAGTAGATAAGCCAAAGGGCAATGCTGAGAATTGATAGTGCTCTGATCCTGCAAGAAATCTGAGGTATCTTCTGCAGATTGGTCGAATGGGGACGTGCAGGTATGCCTCCTTGAGATCTAGAGTTACCAGCCAACACTCCTTGCCCAGCATGGGAAGAAGTTGCTGTAGGGTCAGCATTTTGAATTTTGGGACAATGATGTATGTATTTAAGGTGGACAGGTCGAGAATTGGTCTCCAACTTTTTTCCTTTCTTGGAACTAGGAATAGTCTGGAGTAGAACCCTTTCCTTGCTCTGCTGTTGGCACTCTTTCCACAGCTCTCATGTTTGCTAACTCCATTATCTGTTGTAGAGCCTCTGTTTTTGATTTGGAGGTAGATTTGGCATTCCTCTTTGACTGGTAAAGTGTGGAAGTGGAACCGTAACCTTGATCTATGGTTTGTAAAATCCACTTGTCTTTTGTTATGTAGTGCCAGTTCTTTGAAAATAAGGTTAACTTTCCGCCTAGAGGAGCTGCTATTTGTTCCCTGGTAGGCGGATTTAGGGTTAAGTCACTGTGGTTGTGTTGATGTAGTGGCAGTGGTTGTGTCTGTGCCTCTGTTGTTACCTTGCCACTGTCGACCTCTGTAGGCACCACCTCTGGATTGGTTTCTGCCTCTGGAACGACTATTCCTGCCCCTTTGTAATCTTGTGGTTCCAGGAAAGGACCAATTTTGGCAGGCCAGTTCCTGCTAAACCTTGGGGTTGAACCTGCAAGAAATCTTTAACCGTTTGAACAGATTTTGCCTTTTCTTCCATTTTCTTCATAACCTGCTGGGCAGGTGTACCAAACAAACTTGTCTTATCCATAGGAGCATCTAGCAACTTAGCTTTAACATGATCCGGTAAAGCTTGCTCCTTTAGCCATGCATGCCTTCTTATCACTGTGCCAGTCATGGCTGATCTAAATGAAGCCTCCAGTGCATCATAGCCACATTTTAAGGAATGGTTACTAACCTGTTGTATGTTATTTACCATTTCTAATACATATTTCTTATCAAGAGATTCATCAGTGGTTAGCTTTTTAGTTAACTGATCAAGCATAAACTCTTGGTATTGTATCATGTGAAACTGACAGTTTAAAGCTCTAGCTGAGAGAGTAGCTGAAGTGTAGACCTTTTACCCCATCTGTCTAATGACCTTGCTTCCCTTTCAGAAGGAATAGGGTTTTAGCTATGGTCGGCTACTGCCTTGGGACCCTGGGATATAGTTTCGGGTCTGCAAGTGGGGCCTTGTAAAGGTGGTGATGAGTATCTGGCACCCTGTAAAATCTGTCTGGTTTGGCAGGGGCTGGGGTAAAGAATCTGGAGCGAGCAGACATCATTGAAAGCATCATCCACCACAGAGAGAACAGGAGGTATAGCTAAGGGCCTGTGCTGTGGAAGGTGCAGAAAGGTCCTAAGTCTTTTCTGGAGTCTGAAAATCCTGTTGCTGCCATTGGAACTGCTCTCATGGCATGTAAGGTTTCCCCAAAGGAGAATTCTTCTGGTGGGAAGCAGCTGGAATGGATTCTTCAGCATCAGAATCTTCAAAATTGGAGAAAGGAGCCTCTGGCTGGTCAGTTATGTCTGATTCATCAGCAGAATCATTAGAGGACACTGGCTCAGGGGGCTCTGCCCTAGGTCTCTTCTCTGGGGGCTGAGAGGCCCTGTCTGGGTGAGATTGAGATCCTCTAATTAATGAAATTAAATCTTCTGCCAAAGTAAGCATTTGAGAACTAGAAGAGGGCCTGGTTGTGGGGGGTTTAACAGGCCCTGTTTTAGTAGTCTTGGCTGCTTTAGCCCTGGCGAAGGCCTTAATGGACATGGCTGCTGGAGGCCTAGCAGCACCACGTGCTGGGGTAGAGACATCCAAGGGAATGGTGTCTGATAAGTCAGTGGCAACCACCGTAGTGGATAAAATTTCTGAGGCCGATTCAAGAGTGGTAGCAGGGGCCTCAGTTGTAGAGATAGATTCAGCTGTACTTTGATCAGTTTTCTCGGTTTCGCCGAAACCGAGACACACGCGGTTTGCTTAACCATGGTTTCGGCCGAAACCGCGGACCGCGAGTGTCGGTCTTTATCTTTGCGTTTGTTGGCAGATTGGGTAGTCGGAGGATCCGACGGCATAATGTACGCAAAATCAGAACCGAAAAACTGTTCTGCAAACTCCGACCGACGCCTAAGCGTTCGTCGGTTAAAAGAAGCACAGGCCGAACAGGCTGCTACGTCGTGGGCTGGGCCTAAACAAGGCAGACAATAAGAGTGGAAATCTTTATGAGGTATTTGTTTCCCACGGGTTAAACAATTATTAACTTTTTCTGACATCGGCTGAGGCAAGAAAGAGTCCCCAACGGGGTACTTAGCTTTAGAAGTCTTCGAAGTAGTATTCGGTAGAAGTAATCTCTGGATCCGACCGACTGGCACTTGCGAACAGCTTCTGCTTCGGGCGCCACGCGGCAAGAAAGACTGGGGAAAATGGCGTCGGCTGATGCTTTTATACCCGAAGACCAACAGAGATGACGTCGGGTGAAGTGCGACATCAGCCGAAGCCGGACCCGGACTTTGGAATCCGGCCGACTGAAGGGCTGCCTGACGACAGGACAACCCAGTTGTTATGACTGCAGATGCATCCATGAAGGACATCTGCAAACTGGGAGCCATTATTGAATCCCCAAATGATGTGGATATTCTACAAAAGGGCCTTACAGAAACAGATGCCTGGTGCCAGAGCCATGGGCTCAAGCTTAATGCCAAGAAATGTATAGTCATCCCCTTTGGAAAAAAACATGTACCCATGAGCTACCACATAGGTGGCAGGACACTAAACATCGAAAGTGTGATGAAAGACAGGGACACAAGTGGACAGTGGTCTCACTTTCGATAACCACATCGCCACAACAGTCAGGAAATCCTTCTACGTGGCACACCTCATCACTAAGGGCTTTTCATCCAGAAAAAAGGAGGTCATTGTCCCACTGTACTCATCCCTCATTAGATCCATTATAGAGTATAATGCCCCATTTGGTATGTACCTCACAAGACATCTGCAACAGCTGGAAAGGACACAAATACCTCACTAAAAGAATCGCAGTCCTAAAGCAGATGCCATATGCTGACCGTCTAAAAAAACTCCAGCTATACTCTGTGGCATATCGTCTACTCAGAAGCGATCTCTGCTTAACATACAAGGCCATGCCAAACCCTGAGCTGTTGGACATGCTCCACTTAAAGAAATCCCAATCCCTCAGAGCCACACGCTCCAGGGATCTAGACCTTATCATCACAATGAACAAAACATGCTGGAGGGATAATTTCCTGACCCAGAGACTCCCCATACTCTGGAATAGACAGCCCATACATGTCAAGCAGAGCACCTCAGTGGCCCTCTTCAAAAGGAACCTTGATGACTGGATGGGAAATAGGAAATTCACCCCGGGGATCATGTCAGTCACCCTGCTAGGGGTCCAGAAAAGTAAATATTGTGGGAAAAAATTTCCAGGGAATTGTTATGGCTAGGCTTGCATAGGCCTTAGGGCCGATAGCCTAGTACCAACCTATGATTCCATAAAAACATCATCCACACAACATTCAGAACTGGAGGTATTGCTAAAGGTATTGCTAAAGGTCTATGTTGTGGCAACTCTAAAAATTCTCTGAGTCTATTTTTTGGACTGAGGATAGTCTTGGCATTCCCAGTAGAAATGCTCTCTTAATGTATGTAGGGTTTCAACAAAAGAAAAATCCTCTGGAGGTGAAGCAGATGGAATGGATTCCTCTGCATCAGAATACTCATAAGCAGATAAAGGAATGTCTTCATAATCAGAAACCTCAGAGTCATCGGACTCTTGGTCTGTAAAAGCTGCTGGGGGCAGGTCTCTTTCTCTTAGCAGTGGGAGGCTGTCTTCCCCTAATCAGCATCATCAGGTCTTCTGCCATTTTAAGCATTTGATGTTGTGGCAAGGAAGCAGGTGCTTGAGTTGGGGTCGTCGTTTTTTTAGGCGTAGCTCATACTCTTGGCCTTAGAAACTTGGTAGTTTTAGACAGAACTGAAGACGCGAAAGAAGTCGGTTTGTGTCGAATATCGGTAGTGCAAATAACTTCTTCAGAAGCCGGTGCCTGCACAGCGGTTCCGGACCCATCCAAGGTAGAGACATCCGCAGGTTCCCTAGTCAAAAAAGAGTCTTGTGGCATACCGGACTCCGATCGGGTCTCGGTAGCAGCCTGTGAATCCATTGAAGCGGGTATCAGGGGCTGCAAAAGCACCTGCGAACTGGCGACTATCTTAACAAAGTGTTGTCGGCAGTTTTGGACCTGTGCGGCCTGTCTCTGTCTTTAGCCTTACGTTTTTTCAGATCATCAGTAGTCGGATGGCTTACCGAAGCCATTTCTGAACACGGAGATCGAGAACTTAAGTATTTAGCGGCAATAAGGTCCCGACGATGAATAGTTTGGCTGTTGAACAAAGCACAAAACCGACAGCGAGGTACGTCATGACCTAGGCCTAAACAAGCGACGCAGTAAGAATGGAAATCTTGGTGTGGTATTTGCTTTCCACAGGAGAGACTATTGTTAATTTTTTCTGACATCGGTTAGAGCAAAAAAGGATCCCCAACGGGGTACTTACACTTTAGAAGACTTCAGGATGATTCGATTCATATACATCTGGTAATGATTGGCGGACCGTCTGTCTATTTCTATGTGATAAATTTTTACAAATAACTTTGCGAGCAAAAAAAAAAAAAAAAAAAAAAAACCTGCCAGAGCAAAACAAAGATCCACGAGTCCCTGGCTGCGTTGGGTGTTTAGTTATGCAGCATCACAGCCATATTTAATGCATTCACCTAATTATCAATGAGTTAGCTGCCTACAAAGTGTGAAGCTGTATACTGTCTAATGTTATGTGATGACATTACACATATAAAACAGTTGTTTAAGCAAATTGTCTTGTATGAAAATCATATCCAGTACTTTCTGCAGCAGCAAGTAGTCTGCATTCTTACACAGCAGAACAGTATCCCAAGTTGGTCATAACCAATTAGAGCTACAAAAACATTTTGTAACTGGCAGTCTACCAGTAGGATGATGCAATGTCAAATAAATGATACAGCCTTGTCGCCATCCTCTGTTTTCTAACTCAGACCATGAAGTCTCTCTGCTGATAAAAAACTCAAGAGTTGAAAGTGCCACCCATACCTAAACTGCATTAACGCAAACAAAATCAGTCCACTGCACACCAGGAACACAAATAAGCATTGGCAGTCTTCTGCAAAGAAAATAGCAGCAGGACTCATGCTGTTGTAAGCAAGGCTTCTGGCTGTTACAAAATAGGGTGTTTCTTGTTGCTGAAGCTGCCCAAGAAATAAAATGAACTAAATCAAAGACAGGTTACAATAGACCCAACCATCTAAAGTCATTCACCTGCTTAGTTAAGATACATATCATGGGCCGAACACAAAACTGGGAAAAAAAAGCACTAACTAAACATTCCTGAAACATACAAAAGAAGGGATCCTTAAATTACCACCAGTCTCAAACTGAGCCATTTTAAAAACAAGCAGCACTTAAAACTGGGAATATGGACTTTCTAAGAGGGAACTGCAGTAGATCCTAGCTTTTTGTACAGTTAGAAAATACTGTAATGCTGAATTGTCATGCTTTCTTAAATAGACAGATGGACTGACAAAGTAAACTTAAGCCACCACCTTCGGAAGGAAGTTTACGGTCATCTACAAACCAAATAAGGAGGCACACACGCAAAAGTTAGGAGCCTGGAAGCCTGCCCAGCACAAATCCCTGCAACTAAAAATAATGCTTTCAACAATAAAAAGCATGTTGTGGCTGGCTCAAAAGGAAACGGTTTCACTTAAACAAATGATATCCTGTAGTAGAAATGGAGTTGGGATTCAAAAGGAAGCCACACAAAATAAAACCCACACACATGGAAAACAACTTTATCTAAATGTCACTAAATGGGATTCCACAGACACTGGCTAGACAAAAACCAGCACAACTGTTACTTTTTTAATCACTATTCAAGCTTATAAGGAAAAGAATGTTCAACTATGAAAAGACAGAAGAGGCCAGAGCTCATTACCTTATGCATCACTGACAACTGCAAAGAAATCAAATTGCAAACCTAACATTCTGGGGAAAGGGAAAAAAACTAAATTTAATTACCAGTCAGGTTCTGAAAAAGTCATTAAATGACTTTTGGTTTTAATACATTTAGGTTTTAAAACTGTAACATAATACAATCATAAACTCAAAAATTTGCTATTAAATGTCTGCAAGGAAAATATTACTACAATGTCAAATGAAGTCCACAGTTGTTTTTGTTTCTAGTCACAGGCTCAAGTTTAATATCCTTTTTCTTCACACTGCCTGACACCCATTAGCCCTATGACCCAATCAACTCATTCAGTTCCCACAGAGCAAGGGCCAACCAGAGGCCACCATCATCCAAGCAGCTATTAGGGTTTTTCTAATCAAGCTCTAACCCCAGATCTCCTCTGCAGGTGATGGGATTTGGCCTGTAATGCATACATGCATGCTGTGCATGCCTAACTGCCTGATTACAGTGCATGCTGCTTGGTTTGCCATGTCCTTTTCACACCCCAACTACTGCCAGTAATCCCAACCTCCACTAGGTGGTACTACAGCAATCAGCATAGCCTCCCTTACCGCTTGCATTCTCCCTCATCAGCCCTACCAGTGCTCAATTAACTAGTGAATCCTAGGCTGTCTACATCAGTCAGGGTTTCATCCCTCTGCATCATGGAGCTGACTGGTAGTGATGGAGTTCTCATATTCTTGCAGCAGATACAATTCCCATGAGGAGTAACATTTTCCAATGTAGCCATTTCATATCAGCTGCACGTTAAAAGTGGTAAAGGAAAAGTACAGTTTTGTACCTACCATAAATGTAGATGTTCAAAGATCCACATTGCTGCAGTCCTTACATATGGGTAGTCCGCTGTCCTCGGTCGGCCCGAATACCAAAGTATAAGGCTGACGTCGGTCATGGGCGCTCAGATCTGACATCAGAGCGTCAGGGTATAAAAGCGCATGACCGACGTCATATCCTCAGTCTTTTCTTGCCCCAGATGTCAGAAGGCCCTAAAAAGAAAGGCCACAGCCCAAAAACAGGATACCTCCCAAAAACATGCCCAACAACAACCACCACCCAAACCATATAACCATGCCAAACTACAGAGGGGAAGGAGGGAGGGTAAATTGGACTGCAGCAATGTGGATCTTCGAACATCTACATTTATGGTAGATACAAAACTGTACTATGTTCTTCATCTCACATTGCTGCAGTCCTTACATATGGGTAGAATCCCAAAGCAGAGGTAAAGGGAGGATGGCAAACTCATAAAGCATTAAGGGCTGCTAAAATGCCCTGTAATATTGCAGTGGCAAATCCAGTCCTAGACTTAGAATAGAGAGGAAGGTGGTAATGCTTGGAAAAAGTATGTACTGAACTCCAAGTGGCTGCTTCCAAAATATCTTTTGTAGCTACCCCCCTTAGAAAAGCAGTAGAAGTGGCAGTAGCTCTAGTGGAATGAGGTCTGATTCCAGCCGGAATCTCCTTACCATGATGGGAGTAACAGAAAGAAATACAAAAACCAATCCATTTAGAAATAGTTTGTTTTGAAACAGGTTTTCCCTGAGAACCCAAAGCAAAAGAAACAAACAACTGCTGAGACTGCCTGAACCCCTTGGTTCTGCTCAAATAATAACGTAACTGCCTGTGAATATCCAAAGTATGCAAAATCTTCTCCCCTTTATTTTGAGGGTTTGCATAAAAAGTAGGCAAATGAATAGTTTGGTTCAAGGCCACACTAGAAACCACTTTAGGCATAAAGGAAGGATTAGTACGCAAAGATACCCTATCCTTATGAAAAATCAGGAAAGGTTCCACTGCCATGAGGGCCTGTAATTCAGAAACCCTTCTTGCAGAGGTAATGGCCAACAAAAAAGCAGTCTTCCATGATAAATACTTTAACTCGGCAGTAGCTGCAGGCTCAAAAGGTTGTAGAGTAAGCTTTTCCAACACAAAATTGAGATCCCAAGCAGGAGTAGGAGCTCTACGTGGGGGTCTTATGTTCTTTGCCCCTCTAAGAAATTGCTTAAACAAAGGATGGGAAAATAAAGGAGGGTCACAGTCATAGTGAGCAGAAATGGCTGCAGCATGAACCTTTATCGAGGAGAAAGACAAACCCTTGTCCAATAATTCAGTAAGATATTGAAGAGAAACACTTAAATCAGGTTTGGAAACATCAACGTCCTTCGCTTTGCTCCAAAGAAAAAATCTCCTCCATTTATCAGTGTAAACCTTCCTTGTACTAGGCCTTCTGGCCTCCAAAATAACATTCAAAACTTGTTGTGGAAGCTGAGACCCTCCAGGGTCTAAAACAGAACATGCCAGGCTGTGAGATGCAGAGACTGAATCTTGACATTGAGGAAGTGATTGCCCTCCTGAGACAAAAGATGCGGAATCAAAGGCAGAGGCCATGGAGGCTCCTGCTAAACGCCTCAGTAGTGGGTACCAGTGCTGTCGAGGTCAATCCGGAGCTATCAGAATCATGGAAGGCTTGTCTTTTCTGGCCTTCAAGAGGACCTTGGGAATGAGAGGCAGAGGTGGAAAGGCATAGACATGAAGATTGCTCCAACTGAATGATAGAGCATCCACCCTCCAAGCTGTGGGATGAAACATTTTTGTGCAAAACTTTGGCAACTGGTAATTTAGTGGAGAAGCGAACAGATCTATGTCTGGAGTCCCCCATAACACTGTCAACTTCTGAAATACATGAGGATCCAGCTTCCACTCGTGAGGATCCACTATTTGTCTGCTCAACACATCTGCTAAGGAGTTCTGTGCTCCTGGTAGAAACCTTGCCTGAAGATTGAGGTGTAAACTGAGAGCAGTCTCCCACAAAATCATCGCTTGCCTGCAAAGAGGGTACGAATGGGTCCCCCTTGCTTGTTGATGTACCACATGACAGTAGTGTTGTCTGTTTGAATCAACACCTGCCCTGGTTGAAGTAAATCCTTGAAAGCCATCAATGCAAACTGAACTGCTAACATCTCCTTCAAGTTGATATGCAAATGTTGAAGTCTGACAGGCCACGTGTCTTGCACCCATTTTCCATTGAGGTGTGCTCCCCAGGCCTTGTCCGAGGCATCTGTCGTTAGAATCTGACTCGCCTCTGGTCGGGTCACAGAGAGTCCCTTGTTTAGGTGACATTCCTGAGCCCACCACAAAAATTCCTTCTGAATGCAAGGTATTATCTGAATGACAGTGTCTAGATCTTGGCAGTGTTGTGTCCATACATTTTGAGATACCATTGAAGCTTCCTCATATGCAGTTTGGCATTGGGAAGCACCAGAATACAAGATGCCATGAACCCCAAGGCTTGAAGGACTGTCCTTGCAGTCAGCCTGGACTGTAGAGACATTTGATGGAAATAAAGAGAAAGGCTTCTTTGTTTGTCCGGGGTCAAAAAGGCCATCTGGGAAGCTGTATTCAGTCTCACACCCAGAAAGCACATGTCCTGAGAGGGTACTAGACTGGACTTTGTTTCGTTCACAGAATACCCTAGGCATCTTAACACTACCATCACATACTGTAGATGATGAAGAAGTTCGTCCTTGTCTTGTGCAATAATCAGGCAATCGTCCAAATAAGGATAAATCTGTATTCCTTTTAACCTGAAAAAGGCTATCACTGGAGCCAGAACCTTTGTGAACACTCTGGGCGCAGTAGATAAGCCAAAGGGCAATGCAGAGAACTGATAATGTAAATTTCCAGCCCGAAAACGCAGGTACCTCCTGCAACTGGGCCCGATAGGAACATGAAGATAAGCCTCTTTGAGATCCAGAGTTACCATCCAGTGATCTTTTCCCAACAGAGGTAAAAGCTGTTGTAACGTCAGCATTTTGAACTTTGGGATGTCCAGATAAGTGTTGAGGATAGATAAATCCAAAATTGGTCTCCACGTGTTCCCTTTCTTTGGTACTAGAAACAGGCGAGAATAAAATCCTAGGCCCACTTCTGACAGAGGAACTGGCTGTATAGCTCCTATTTGAAGAAGCAAAGAAATCTGCTTGTGAGCCTCTATCCTTTGCGGAGGAGGAACGTCTGGCATGCCTTTGAAAGGAGGCAATGTATGGAAATAGAACTTGTAGCCTCGGTTTATAATGTCTAAAACCCATTTGTCCTGGGTGATTAAAAGCCAGTTTTGCTTGAAAAGTGCTAACTTTCCTCCCAAAGGAGCTGCCAGGCAAGAAGAATCTGGCAGCTGAAAATGCAGGTCATTGGGCCTGTTTACGAAAGGACTGGCCCCTGCCCTCACCTGCAGACTGTGA
The DNA here is from genome assembly GCF_019279795.1 of Protopterus annectens. Lineage (NCBI taxonomy): Eukaryota > Metazoa > Chordata > Ceratodontiformes > Protopteridae > Protopterus > Protopterus annectens. The sequence continues at coordinate 1,541,131,614 of NC_056725.1, read as the reverse complement.
AGGCGAACTCCAAGTTCTAGGCCTGAATGTGCTGTGAGCTCTGCCCCTGCCACGTCTAGATCTACCCCTAGACTGAGAATCAGAAGAAGGGTACGTCCACCCCTTAGTAGGCCAATTTCTACTAAACTTTGGATGTTGCACCTGCAAAAAATTTTTAACAGTCTGCATAGACTTAGCCTTGTCTTCCATTTTCTTCAAAACCGACTCCACAGGGGGACCAAACAAAACTTCAGACTGTAAAGGGGCATCCAGAATTCTAGTTGTAACATGCTCGGACAAATTCTGATCCTTAAGCCAGGCGTGCCTACGAAGAACTGAACCAGTGGCAGCCACCCTAGAAGAGGCCTGTACAGCATCAAAACCACACTGCAAAGAATGCTTACCCACCTGTTCAGAGACATGTACTAAATCCTGCAATTCTTTACACTCTATGCCCTCTGCCAAAGCATCCACTTTAGATTTTAGCTGAGAAAGGAGGAAATTCCGATACTTCAACATATGAAACTGGCAATTCAAAGCCCTCATTGCTAAAGTAGAAGAGGTATACACCTTCTTACCCCATCTATCCAAAGCCCTAGCTTCCTTAACTAGAGGAACCGGATTCTTTACAACAGAGGCTCTAACACCCTTAGGCCCCTGACTAATAGTTTCTGGGTCCGCCCTAGGACTCTTATACAGATATTTATGAGCCTCAGGCACCCTGTAATACCTGTCCGGTTTAACTGGCGCAGGAGGCAAAGAATCTGGATTAAGGGAAGCCTCCGAGAAAACATCTTGAACAACATCCAAAACAGGAGGTATAGCCAAGGGCCTATGCTGTGGTAAAAACAAGAATTCCCTAAGCCTCTTCCGTGAATCAGAGAAATTCTGTCCTTCCCAATTAAAATGCTCCCTCATGGAATGCAGAGTTTCTGAAAAAGAAAAATCCTCTGGAGGAGAAGCAGAAGGAGTGGAATCCTCTGCATCAGAGTCCGAATAGGGGTGAAAATCTTGAATATCTTCAGCAGAAGACTCTGAGTCATCTGAGGCCTGATCCAAACTTTCCAACTCAGGCTCCACCCTGGGCCTCTTATCAGGAGGGGGCATAGAACCTCTAATTAAAGTAATCAAATCTTCTGCCATTTTAAGCATGTGCTTTTTAGGCACAGACCCTGAAGTACCTGGAGTGACACCAGAGGAAGGCAAAACAGACCTAGCCTTAGAAGTAGCAGCAGAAGGCCTAACCACCTTAGGCATAGAAGGGAGAATAGTAACCTGAGAGGCCCCTTCAGCTTGACCTGACTCCTGTGAGGCCACATCCTGCAAAATCAAAGTTTCCCCCTGAGACTCAACAGAAACTTCAGAAACCGCAGCCGGATCCACCTGTTCCACTGTAGCTTCTACAGGACTGGCGTCCGAAAGGGACGAAACATCCTGTCTAGGTTTTAAAGATTTGTCTTTGCGCTTCTTCATGGAAGCGGGCGTCGGAGGATCCGACGGCATATTATAATTACACCGCTTACCAAGGACTAACCTAGCACAATCTAACCTACGTTTTATGGTGCGCTTATTAAACCTAGCACAAAACCGACACCCTACTACGTCGTGCTCAGGTCCCAAACAAGGAATGCAAAGAGAATGATAATCCCTATGCGGTATCTGTTTCCCACAAGAAATACAATTATTCACTTTTTCTGACATCCGGAATTAACTGAGGCAAGAAAAAACAAAAATATTCCCCAACGGGGTACTTAGCCCAACTTGGTTTCGGTCTGAAACTCAGAATACGAAAATTTCAGAACGCCGAACTGCACTCGCAACGCTGCTTCTGCATCGGACCATGCGGCAAAAAAGACTGAGGATATGACGTCGGTCATGCGCTTTTATACCCTGACGCTCTGATGTCAGATCTGAGCGCCCATGACCGACGTCAGCCTTATACTTTGGTATTCGGGCCGACCGAGGACAGCAGACTACCCATATGTAAGGACTGCAGCAATGTGAGATGAAGAACATCTGCTTAACTGTTCCTACTTTGAAGGAACATTGTTTTTTCAGGCGTGACTTACCCCTTTCATACAATTTTTTGAATCCCCACCATTACGTGTGATTTTTGATGTTTGCTGTCTAATGCACGGAAAAAAACATACTAGTGACCCAAGTAATTTAAAGACGACACACATCCTACTTTTCACAAGTAAAAATAAATAATCTTCTGCGGTAGAATTTTGCAATACAGTTCATTAGTCTACAAATTTTATAGCATTTCTGATCACTTTATATTTTTCCATCATTTTTGTCATACACTTTTTTAAAAGTGCTTCTGAGTGGTATACTACATTCCTAATGGAAGCGGTAAGAGCTGTGTGTTATTTGGTGTTCACATTTTATGATAATTGGAAGTCCAGACTTTTTGGATGACTGTACCTACTTTTCAAGGACTTTTGTACCTATTTGCAATGTCTGCAGGTTGAAAGGTACGGGTTAAGTTCTACTCCTCTAACAAAGTATAAACTGCTAGAGGGGAAACGAGCTCCCACAGAGCAGGTCTAACAAAAGTGCCTCCGAAGAAAGTTGAGCACACCATTAGTGATGTCAACAAAGAATAATACAACTCTGACTGAAAATCAGAAATGCCTGCTTCATGTGCCATGACGGAGGAATAATCAAAGATCTCAGACAGATAATCCAGGATAGATGGAACAGGAGTCAAGAATGTATCAAGGTCTTTGACTGTGGCTCATACGAGTTAGAGAATGGACTCGCTTCCGTAGGTTCTGTCACAGCCCAGGGCCACAGGCTCAACCCATCCCACATTCACTCAACTTCATTATAGAGTTGACAGCAACCCATACCTCCCCAGATTGTCATCTATGGTCACACATTAGGTTTACTATCAAACCGTCGAGATGATTACCTCGACCATTCACATCCCCAATTCGGAAGAACGAAAAAGCATCACGAGAATTGCTCAGAATGTTGATTCTTTTGAAGGAAAGAATAGACATTAGACTGCTCACTATCCAGAAAAAACATCCGCTATGAGGCAGAAAATTTCCTATCATTTTTCAGGGGGGCAAGGTCCCCTGCATCCCCCACACCCCCTGCTACTTATATATTTTAACTCCAAGATTGCACTACAGTGAGGAAAAGGATAATTTTCACGATCCCCACTGTAGTGCGATGCACTTCAAAACACCAACAATCCAAACTGTGAGCACAGTCTCTCTATCGACATTTCAAAGTAGACAGGAATTGCACTCGCAATTTTGCCTCTCTGTCGCTCTGTGTTCGTCCTTCTCACTGTTGAGGTAAGTAACCGCGACATTTTGATTATAAACAATCACATTAGTCTGGGTGAAGACAAAACCATTTTGGAGAAATGGTTTAAAAGTGTTAAAAATGGGGGTATTAGTACTAGCTGTTTAAGATTTATATTAACAGAAGGTCATCACCACCAGACCAGAGATTCTAAAGCATACAATGAGATAAGCTTCCCACCCCAGATAAAAGACAACTGCATTGACTGTAACCACTGGAACCTGCTGAGCAAAGGCATTGTCGAGTGTTACACAAGATGAGACAGCCCAATAGTGGGATTACCACAGCCTATGCATGTGCATCCTCTCAGTGGATCTACAGATATACTAGCTGCAAAAGACCACAGAAACTGCAGCAATGCCTCCATCAATTCTGCCTTGATGCAAGAGAGATGGAGCCACACCCTGCAAAGCTTAGAATCTTCTACATGTATGACAGCTGCTAACCAGCCCTCTATGCTTGCCCAATCTATCCCCAAGTAATTCTCCCTATTAGGAACTCTCCAGTTACTTTTCACATTTGCCTGGCAACCAATTCTTATAATGGATAAAAAGTACAAATAAAGTAAAAGACCAAACAGAACAGAGGGAAAGGCTGGTAGTAACTAGTGAACCACCAGTGACAAATTACAAGTTATGTACTTACCATAACTTGGCATCTGTGTTGTCCGCTTTCATTCCTCCTCACTGATGAGTTACAGATCCGACCCTCACATCAGACTTTGCAGCATTCACAGGACGTTGGATCCAAGTCTTCAGCTTCTCCCACTACCCACAATGCTCTACACTATCCCCAGTCCCTCAGTTAGGGCTGCTCTATTGCTCCCTGTGTAATACAGACAGGACAAACATAAGAAAAAAAAATTGACGCTCACACCTAGAATATCGTCCAAAGATCCTTTTAGAACTGACAAGGCAGGGGGATGACTGGGAGGGAAAGTGAGGAAGAATGAAAATAGATAACACCGATGTCTAGTTATGGTAAGTACATAGCTTTTAAATCTGAGGTTGTCCTTTTCATTCCTCCTCACTGACGAGTCAGAATCAAGAAGTTATGTACTCGCCACAATGTTCGATGTATGTAGTCCATCTCACCTCACATTGTTACCCGTGGGTTCAGAGCCTAATATCGGCTCCGACTTGGCCAAACTTTTCTAGCTCGAAGTCTTCTATTGGCTGGGCTAAGATGGTATCCCATGCTGCATTCCTCCATATCCCCAGATCTAGTTTGCTGCGAACACCGCACTCATACCCCATGCATAACAACACCCAAGTAAAGAAGAATAAACTAAAGGTGAAGGAAGCTCTGAAACCCAGACCTAACCTCCAGATCCTCCAGGAAGGGGGAAGGTGGGAGGGCAAGTAAGAATGTGAGGCGAGATGGACTACATACATCGAACGTTATGGTGAGTACATAACTTCTTGATGTTATGTAGTCCAATCTTGCCTACATTCTTATCCGTGGGGCAGTGTCCCCAGCACCTAAAAGCTGGGAGGCTCAGAGGAAGATACTCCTGAGTACTGTGGAACAAAAGGAAGACCTGCCCCTAGATACCACGTCCAGTTTGTAATGAGTAACAAAGGTGTGAGGAGATGCCCAGGTAGCTGCAGCACAAATATCATCCATAGACTATCTGGCCTGATAGGCTGTAGATGTAGATACAGCCCGAATAGAGTGAGCCTTGACTGGAAACGGTAGGTCTCTACCCCCTGAGGAATAAATGAAAGAGATGCAATTTGATATCCATTGGATAGGGTGATTTTGGAGACAGAGGACCAGATTCTGTTTTCCGAAAAGGAAACAAACAGTTGATCAGAATTTCGGAGATCTTTGGTTCTGTGCAGACAAAAACGTAACTGTCTGTGCACATCCAACTGATGAAATTTAAATTCTGCCTTGTTTGAAAATTGGGGAAAGAACACTGGCAACTCAATAGATTGATTAAGATTAGATATGGACACCACCTTAGGAAGAAAAGAAGGGTTTGGTCTAAGAGAGACCCTGTCTTTATGAAAGATCAAGTATGGGGGTTTGATAGAAACAGCTTGAATTTCTGAGACGGGTCTGGCTGATGTGATGGCTACTAAAAAGGCAGTTTTTCAGGTCAAGAATTTTAAGTCACAAGTAGCTGCAGGCTCAAAAGGTGGCGAAGTAAGAGCTTGTAGAACAAAATTTAAATCCCAGGACATGATCGGTTCTGAGACAGGACGACGGAGTAACAGAGTGCCCCTCAGGAAAGCGTTACAGAGTCTGTGAGCCATCAGACTAGGCTCATTAACAACATGAAAGTTAGAAATCGCTGCCAGTTGGACTTTAATGGTAGCGGACGCTGAGCCCTGCTGGAAAAGCATAGACAGAAACTCCAAGACGGAAGTAATTGGAGCTGTGTAAGGGTCAATCCCTTGGCTATGAGCCCAAACAGAAAACCTCTCCCATTTGCTGGAATAAATCTTCCTAGTAGAGGGTTTATGAGAGGAAGATAAAATATGAACTACCTCAGGTGAAAAGTGATGAAGCCTAACCAACGACGGAAGTGGAGTAGCCAAGCTGTCAACCTGAGGGTCCGCAGAGAGGGGTGGAGCTGCCCTGACGTGTGTGTCAGTAAGTCTGGTTGAGGGTCCAGAATCCAAGGCATGTCCACAATGTATGGATGGAGAAAGGGGAACCAAACTTGACAAGGCCAGTGTGGAGCAATCAGAATCATTCTGCTACCCAAGGATTGCGCTTTCTGAATCATTTTTGATAGCAAGGGAAACTGAGGGAAAGCATATAGCAGACCGGAGGGCCAATCGTGGACTAGAGCGTCCCTGGGTGACCACCCCTGTGGGGGGATCAACGTGAAGTAGCTGCTGCATTTGGCATTGAGGGGGCTGGCAAAAAGGTCGCAGCAAGGCTGACCATATTTGCTGAAGATCCATTCTGCAACAAGACGATTCAGGGACCACTCGTAAGGCATCAGAATAGCTCTACTTAGCCTGTCTGCTATCACATTGGACTTCCCCAGAATGTGCGTTGCCACCAGAAACCGTTGGGAAGATACTGTCCACTGCCACACTCTCACGGCCTCTCTGCACTGGGGGTATGACCTGGTTCCTCCCTGTTTGTTCAGATACCACACCACTGACATATTGTCTGAGTGGATTCCAATAGTCCCGAGAGGTAGAAAGCTCTGAAGTGCCTGCAAGACAAGTAGCACCGCTCTCATCTCTAGGACGTTGATATGCAGATGTATCTTGTGATCTTGCCACATGCCTTGGACTGTCCTGCCAAGATAATGCCCCCCCCAATCTGGGAGGCGTCCGTGGTCACCGTGGCAACTGGGGTTGGTGAAACAAAGGGTTTTTCCCTGTCCAGATTGTTGGTGCAAAGCCGCCAACTGAGATCCTGTTTGCATCTGTCCGTGAGCAAAATAGGGTGAGAAAGTGGAAGTCTCTGGAGAGACCACTGTGCAAAGAGGAGCCACTGAAGGAGCCTCATGTGTAATCTCGCTAGAGGGACTAACATAATTGTTGCTGCCATAGTCCCCAGAAGTTGGAGAACCCATCTTGCCTTCGCTTTTTTCAGGGGGAGCAGGGCATGCACCTGTTGCTGTAAGACTCTGATTCTTTCCTGCGGTAGAAAGGCTCACATTTGAATGGTGTCTAGCTCTGCACCTATAAAAATGACACGCTGTGAGGGCAACAAGGCAGATTTTTCCCAGTTCAGTGTTATGCCCAACTGTTGACAGAAAGCGATGGTAGCGTCCCTGGTTTGGATTAGTAGATGCCTGGTGGGGGTGGTGAGCAGCCAGTCACCCAGATACGGAAACACTTGGTATCCTTGACGTCTCAAGTGAGCTGTCACCACCGCCATGCACTTGGTGAACACACTGGGGGCTGTGGTGAGACCAAAGGGCAGGGCTCAAAACTGAAAATGACTGGCTCCCAGCCGGAGGCGTAGGTGACTCCTGGATGCCATGTCCATTCTGATATGGTAGTAAGCATCCTTGAGGTCGATGGAGCACATCCATACTTCTTTTCCCAATAATGGGAGAATTGACTGTAGTGTGACCATACGGAACTTGGAATTTTGTACACGGTTGTTCAGTTGGCTGAGATCTAATATGGGTCTCAGGTCCCCTGTTCTTTTCGGCACCAAAAAGAATCTTGAGTAAGTCCCTAATCCGATCTGGTCTGAGGGGACATGCTGGATGGCTCCTTTTTCTAGCAGCTTTGAAACCTCTGAGGCTGCGTGATTCCTTTGACTGGGTGGAACATCCGGGATTTTTCTGACTGGAAGGGGATCTGACGATAAAGGGATGGTATAACCTCCGGAAATTATTCGTAATACCCATCGGTCCTGGGTGATGCTTTGCCAGGCTTCCTGGTATAACGATATTCAACCCCCAACTGGCTCCGGAAACGCATAGTCGGGCCTCCCATCAGGAGCGACGGTAGGGAGAGCCGCGAAAGGAATCGTGGTCTCCCGAATTGCAGGGGCCCCCTCTGCCTCTAGGGCGGCATCTCCCTGAATAACCTCCCCCTCCTCTGCCTCTGGAGGGGGGTTCACCTTGTGCACCGGGACAAAAACCTCTGTGATTTTTTGAACCACGTCTTCCCACCCCTCTGGGCCTTTGGGTAAGACCTAGAGGGAAGGGAAAAACGGACCCCTACAGCAGACAGAGTTTTTCCCTCCTGCTCGCACCTGGTGAGGGTGTCTTTCACTTTGGTTCCGAACAAAGAAGAACCATCAAAGGGGGCGTCAGTGAATGAAGACTTGAAGGCCTCTGCGAAATGACAAAGGTGCATACAGGCTTGCCTCCTAAGGGCGACTCCTGAGCTTGCTGCCCTACTTGCTCCCTCGGCTGCATATGAAATAAGCCGCAAGGAGGAGTTAACGATGGAATTGAGGGTAGACATCTGGGCGTTAACAGTCTGTCACCGCCTCAGGAACGTTACCCGTGAGAGTATCTCCTAACTCCTTGAGGTGATCTCTCTGGAGCAGAGTAAAGTGAGATAAGTAGTTCAGCGACCGTAAGGTAAAGGTTGCTGATGAAAGTGTATGCTTCCCGTACCGGTCCATGGTCCTAGACTCCTTGTTAGGAGGATGGACGGAGGAAGAAGTCTCTGCTAATTCCTTCTGGGTGGCCGCCGCCACCACCATGGCATTCACAGGGACTCCTTTGGACAAAAATTCCTTACCCGGGGGAGCAGATAGAAATTTGTTGGGTCTCCTGGGTACGGGTTCCACAGAATCAGGGTTCTCCCACACCCTCCGACAAATTAAATCCAGGAGCTCGTCAAAGGGTGGGGACACCCAGGAGGTGGATGGCTGAGCACCAAAGGCCTTCAGGAAGACAGACTCCTCCTCGGAGGGGGCTTTAGATGGCCAGTCACCTCTGTTTCAATATCTCCAGGATGTCAGAGAAAGAAACATCCTCAGAGGATGACTTGGAGGACCCCTCCGATTCCTCGAGGTCAATATCTGAGGTGAGAGACTCATCCTGGGAGTCTATGTGCTTCCTCTTTCATGTTTTCTTTCTAGGGGGCTCCTCAGGCAAACACTCAGAGGGGCCCTCAGAAACTTGGGGACCACTCATTGGGGTACCCCTAGGCCTTGGTGCTCCACTGTCTACAGATAGGTGGTGATCAGAGACCCGCACCGGAGTGGTAGGGGACAGAATGACTGACCCGCATGATGTAGCTGACGATCTGGCCAGAGCACTCCGCATGGCCTCAAAGGCTAGCCCTCCCGAATCTGAGGACTGACCGGCCTCCGAGGCCACGACAGGAGTCGGGGTTCCACGAGCTGAGGCACCGAGCGGGAGACTAGGAACGGAAAGGTGTCCCGAGGTGTCCCCCTTGGGCCCGACTGAAGAATCCCGAGTCCCGAACCCTGTGGATGGCGCCGACAGGGTCGGAGCTGACGTCGGCACCGATAGGCCCAGAGAGGCCATCAGAACCGACCTAGGAACATCACATGGAGCAGAGCATTCCGGCTCCGAAGTTAGAGATGCGCTCGGGGGAGGAATAATCAAAGAAGGTATCGGGAAGGGCTCCGGAGCCGACTGGGACGGAGCAGAGAACAATTTAGCCAAAGCCGGTGACTGAAGGAGTCTCTGCACCACCCTATCAACATCCACATCTGAAAGAGTCCTGGAGGATTTGGAGGACAGGGAGGGAGATCGAGATCTCCTCTCAGGTGACACTTGTCTAGTACTGGGCGATCGGCTCCGAAGAGGTTCCAATATGATTGGAGCCGATGCCAGTTCCATCAACACAGACACTTCCTGCGACCCAGAGAACAGTGGAGCCGAGGAGGTCGAAGCTAGTTTGATTACTTTCTCCGGTGGCTCCGAGAAGACTGAAGGAGCTGGAGATCTCTTTTTTGATTTTGTGGATTTTGATTTCGAACTGGAAGTAGAATCCATGGCCTCTTCAAACAAGGGTTTCAGGAGTCCCTTCAGAATTAACTTATTCTTTCTTTCTTGAAGCACCCTGGGACTAAAAGCATGGCAGAAGCTGCAGGACTCCTGCAAGTGGATTGCTCCCAGACAATAGACACAAACCGAATTGTCCATCGGTGATGGACATTTTTATAACCACACTTAAAGCATTTTTTAAAACCCGAGGGCTTGTGCCCCTTGGAATCTTTAGACATCTTGATAAAGAATCACAAATACCACTACAAGGATCACGCCACTGACCGACTGGAAAAAACAACTACAGTCATGAAGTACACCACATTAAGCGCGGGAACAAAATTACCACAAACCAACTGCAGAAACAATCCTAAGAAGGGACACATGCTAAGGAGATTAGAGCTAAAAACCTCTAAGTTAAACGATTTTAGACCAGCACTAGCACACACAACAAGGAAGACGGACACTAAAACCTCTAATTTAGACAGAAAAAACGAACACAGGGACAAGTAAGGGGACGGACTAGGTCCTCTAACTGAAACAGGCCTAGCCCGTTGTAACAGCTAGTGGGATACCACAAAAAACAATTGCACTACAGAATTTGCACAAAAAACACCAAACTAGAAATAGCTATTAAAACGGCTTTTTGTTTGTAACAAATTCTCTCAATAAGAAGAAAAAGGGTACTTAGCCACAGCCAAGGGCGAGACCACGTCCGAGCTACACGAGCGGCAAACGAGATCTGGGGATATGGAGCAATGCAGCATGGGATACCATCTTAGCCCAGCCAATAGAAGACTCTGAGCTAGAAAAGTTTGGCCAAATCGGAGCCGATATTCGGCTCCGAACCCACGGGTAAGAATGTAGGCGAGATTGGACTACATAACATCCCCAGTTATGTAACTCTTGGGGAGGCCCTCAAGGAAGGGCATGCCGGAGCACTGTTGAACAAAAGAAAGCTCCGCTTCTAGATATAATGTCCAATTTGCAATGTGCAACAAAGGTATGAGTCCTAGACCAAGTGGCTGCAGCGCAGATATCTTCAATTGAAGATCTAGAGGAAAAAGCAGATGAAGTGGCCCTAGATCATTTAGAGTGGGCTACAGGAGAAGGTACAGTTGTGTACCTACCATAAATGTAGATGTTAGAGTGTATTCACTGTTGCAGTCATTATTATTTATTTTATTTATTTATTTTATTTGCAGTTGTTTTACCAGGATAGTCCATTGGGCCTTGAGAACCCATTTTCAATGGAGTCCTGGGGAGAAAAGCTCCACATTTAGATTATACAAGGATTTAATAGCACACTTGATTACATGATTATTACAAAGACTATCATTTGTACAAATTGGTTTTATTACTTTACTCTTACCATTACTCTTGGGTTATCCTGCTGGCAGGCTACCTGCAGTTGGCCTGAATTCCAAAGTCCTGGTCTGGGGTCGGTTGCTGTCGCCTCTTCCCTGACGTCAGTGCGCCAGGGGTATAAAAGATGCAGCCGACGCCATTTTCTTCAGTTTTTCTTGCCCCAGATGTCAGGTGCCCCCAAAAGGGTAGGTTAAATATATAATGCCAATAAACATACATGCAGTAAAGAAACATTTCCTTCATCTATAAGCAAATACACCACATAGGATGTATAGAATACAGAAGTACAGATAAAGCCCAGCCAAAGAAAGGGGGACAGAGGGAGGGTAACCTGGACTGCAACAGTGAACACACTCGAACATCTACATTTATGGTAGGTACACAACTGTACTATGTTCATCGTGTTTCACTGTTGCAGTCATTACTCTTGGGTTGAATCCCAAAGCTGAGGATGGATGGCTGGGCTAAATAGGATTAGGAGAGGCTATGAGGCCCTGCAGAACTGCAGTGGCAAAGCCTGCTCTGGATTTAGAGTAAAGAGGTAAGTGGTAGTGCTTTGCAAAAGTGTGCACTGAACTCCAAGTTGCAGCCTCTAAGATGTCTTTAATTGGTACTCCTCTGAGGAAGGCTGCTGCTCTGGTAGAATGAGGCCTAATGCCCTTAGGCACTGATTTGCCATGCTGAGAATAGCAGAAGCGGATGCAATGCAATGGGTTATCCATTTAGAAATAGTCTGTTTTGAGATAGCCTTTCCTTGTGATCCTGCAGCATATGACACTAAAAGTTGCTCTGTCTTTCTGAAAGCTTTAGTTCTGTCCAAGTGGAAGCGTAGCTGCCTGTGTATGTCCAAAGAATGCAGAATTTTCTCACCCTTGTTCTGTGGGTTTGGATAAAAGGTAGGCAAGTGAATGGTTTGGTTCAGGGCCACACTGAACACCACCTTAGGCATAAATGTTGGGTTTGTCCTCATAGAAACCCTGTCTGGTTGAAAAATGATAAAAGGTTCCACAGCCATCAGTGCTTGTAACTCCGAGACTCGTCTTGCAGAGGTTATTGCTAGGAGCAGAGCTGTTTTCCAGGATAAGAATTTTATATCAGCTGTTGAGGCTGGCTCAAAAGAAGGCAGTGTGAGTTTATCCAAGACATAACTGAGGTCCCATGCTGGAATTGGTGCTCTCCTTGGAGAGCAGATGTTTTTGGCCCCTCTGAGGTACTGCCTTATTAAAGGATGAGAAAAGATAGGTGGTTCCATATTGTAATGGGCTGAAATGGCAGAGGCATGAATCTTAATTGATGAAAAGGAAAGGCCTTTGTCCAGCATCTCAGTTAGGTATTGTAAAATCTGAGGCATATTTGGTGCATACGTGTCAATGCCTTGTTCCTGGTTCCAAGCACAGAATCTCTTCCATTTTTCTGCATAAGATTTTCTGGTACTGGGCCTCCTGGCCTGCAATATAACATCCATAACAGCTTTTGAAAGAGGAGTGTTCTGAATGGCTACATTATCCGCCATGCTGCCAGATTTAAGGTCCTGAGTTGGCTGTGCAGGATCTTGTTGGGTCAGCAAGTGAGAAGTTCGAGGCAATATCCATGCTGGACCTTGAGACAAGCTCTTTAGGACTGAGTACCAGTGCTGGAGTGGCCAGTCTGGTGCAATCAGTATCATTTTTGGCTTCTCTTGTCTGACCTTTAGGAGTACCCTGGGAAGGAGAGGCAGTGGAGGAAAGGCATATACTGTTAGATTTTTCCAGTTGAAGGATAGGGCGTCCACTCTCCATGCTTGTTTGTGATAAATCCTTGTGCAAAATCTCTAATTGGCAGTTGTGAGGGGAGGCAAATAGATCCATGTCTGGGCATCCCCATTTCCTTGTTATGCTGAAGACTTGTGGATCCAGTTTTCACTCGTGGGAATCCATGAGATTTTTGCTTAGTTCGTCTGCCAGAGTATTTGTTTTTCCTGGCAGGAATTGTGCTTGCAGGTGAACTTGATAAGTCAATGCTGTGTCCCATAAGGTCATTGTTTGTCTGCAGAGGGGGTAGGAATGTGTGCCTCCTTGCTTATCTACCACATGACCGTAGTATTGTCTGTCTTTATCAGTAGCTGTCCTGGATGAAGTAGATCCTTGAAAGCTGTCAGGGCAATCTGAACAGCTAGCATCTCTTTTTGACTGATGTGAAGATTCATCTGGCTTGCAGGCCATGTGCCCTGAATACATATTTCTGCCATATGGGCCCCCCCAGGCATAATCCGATGCATCCGGTGTCAGTGTCTGTCTGGCTGTGGGTATAGTGAGTGGCAGACCCTTGTTGTGGTGACAGGCCTGTGCCCAACATCGAAACTCCTGCTGCAGGAAGGGAATGAGGGTAATTACTGTCTCCAGGCTGTGGCAATGCTGAGTCCAAACACTTTTTAGATACCATTGTAGTTTCCTCATATGCAGTCTGCCATATGGAATTAGCAGAATGCAGGATGCCATGAAGCCCAGGGCCTGCAGGATTTTCCTTGCAGATAACTGGGTCTTTGTTGCCAACTTTTTGAAGTAAAAAGTCAGTTGCCTTTGTTTGTCTGGTGTGAGATAAGCCATCTAGGAAGCTGTATTTAAGCTTGCACCCAGGAATATTATCTCTTGAGAGGGTACTAGTTTTGATTTCTTTTCGTTTACTGTGAACCCTACGCAAATTAGTAATCTTTTTACAAATGCCAGATGCTTTAGAAGAATGTCTTTGTTCTCTGCTTGAATAAGGCAGTCGTCCAAGTAAGGATATATTTGAATTCCTCTTTGTCTGCAAAATGTAATTACTGGTGCCAGGCATTTTGTGAAGACCCTGGGCATAGGAGATAAGCCAAAGGTCAGTGCAGATAATTAGTAGTGCATTGAGCCAGCTATGAATCTGAAGTATCTTCTGCAAGATTGTCTAATTGGGACATGCACGTATGCCTCTTTTAGGTCCAAAGTTACGAGCCAAGCCTTCTTGCCCAGCATGGGCAGTAGCTGCTGTAGAGTCAACATCTTGAATTTTGGAACCTCCAGAAACATGTTTAGTATAGACAGGTCCAGTATTGGTCTCCAGGTTTTGTCCTTTCTAGGCACTAAGAAAAGTCTGGAGTAAAACCCTTGCCCCTGCTCTTGTTGTGGTACTTGTTGAATGGCCCCCATGCCCATGAGGGCTGTAATTTGCTTTTGAGCCTCTGCCCACTGATTGTGTGGCAGGTCTGGCATACCTTTTGCCCTTGGTAGGGTATGAAAATGGAACCTGTAGCCTTGGGACACTATGTTCAAGACCCATTTGTCTTGGATAATCATTTGCCAATTTGGTGAAAAAAGTGCTAGTTTTCCCCCCAAGGGGGCTGCCAAAAGAAAAGTGCTTGGATCTGGCAGAGGAAAGTCATTGGGACTGTTTCCTGTAAGGTTGCGATTTGTCTTCTCCGCTTTTGGAGGTAGGAGCACCCCATTGTTTAGGCCTGCATGAGCCTTGGGGCTGAAATCTGCCTCTGGGACGTCTGTATCTGCCTTTTTGTGGCCTGTCTGACACTGGAAAAGGACCAGTTTTTTGAAGGCCAGTTCCTGCTAAATCTGGGTGGCTGTACTTGTAAGAAATCCTTAACTGTGTGCATGGATTTCGCTTTATCCTCCATTTTCTTCAACACCTCTTCTGCTTTAGCACCAAACAAAGTATCATGCTGTAAAGGAGCATCCAATAATTTTGCTTTAACATGATCAGGAGATTCTGTTCCTTTAACCAAGCATGCCTTCTAATAACAGAACCTGTAACAGCGGCCCTGCAAGAGGACTCCAGTGAATCATAACCACATTGCAAAGTATGCTTTCCCACTTGTTCAGCTGCATGAAATAAATCCTGCATTTCCTTGTTCTCTGAACTTTCAGAATTTGGCAACATTTTCTGTTTAAGCAGTGACATTAAGTATTGCTGATATTTAAGCATATGAAACTGACAATTTAAAGCCCTTACAGCCAAGGTAGCAGAAGTGTAAACTTTTTTCCCCCATCTGTCCAATGCCCTAGAATCCCTATCAGAGGGGCAGGGTTTTTTGCAGTGGAAGCTTTGACCCCTTTGGGACCCTGAGATATAGTTTAAGGGTCAGCAGCGGAGTTTTTTGTATAGGAATTTATGAGAATCTGGGACCCTGTAGTATCTGTCTGGCTTAGCAGGTGCAGGGGGTAGAGAGTCAGGGGGCAGGCCGGACTCTGACAATACATCATCTACAATATCTAGAACAGGTGGAATAGCAAGGGGTCTGTGCTGAGGAAGAAGCAGAAAGTCTCTGAGCCTTTTCTTAGACTCTGAGTAATCTTGGCTCTCCCAGTAGAAATGCTCCCTCAAGTTATGCAGGGTTTCCCCAAAAGAATAATCCTCAGGAGGAGAGGCTGAAGGAATGGATTTTTCAGCATCAGAATCCTCATAGGGAGGAATAGAATAATCCTGTTCAGAAGAGGAATCAGAGGAAATAGAAACATGATCAGAAACATCATTCTGTCTCTTGCCTAGGCCTCTTATCAGGAGGGGGATGGGAACCCCTGATCAAAGTAATTAGGTCTTCGGCCATTTTGAGCATCTGTTTTTTAGGCATGGAAGTCTGAGTAGGAAAATGCCGTACTTGTTTCTTTGTCTTTAGAGCTGCTTTAGTCTTTGTCTTTGAAGATGAAGATGGTTCAACACATAACTGTGTAGGTCTGAAGACACCCTCAGAAGCCGATGCCTGCTCAGCGGCTCCGGACCCATCTGAGGGAATGATTTCAGTGTGTCCATTACCTTGAGTATCCAGAGGCCGAGTCGGAAGCGGCCTGTGGCTCTGAGGTAGTGGGTGCCAGGGGCTGCGAAAGCACCTCACTGAGAACCGGCGACTGGCCTAACGGAGGCCTCGTCATCGGTTTTGGACCTCGGATGCCTATCCTTTTCCTTGTCCTTGCGATTTTTGTAAACTCCGGTCGTCAGCTGTTCCAACGGCATTATATAATTAAGCCTTCAGCCAAAGTAATGAAATGCAAAATCGAACCGATGCTTAATAGTGCATTGGTTAAATCTAGCACAAAACTGACAGCTAGCAACGTCATGGTCAGGGCCTAAGCAAGGAATACAGTAAGAGTGAAAATCCTTATGAGGTATTTGCTTCCCACAAGAAATACTATTGTTAGCTTTTTCGGACATCAGTCTGGAGCAAGAAAAAAGTTTCCCCAACGGGTACTCAGCTTTAATGAAGACTTTGGTTTTGAAATTCGGATTTGAAAATCTCAGGAGTCGGCCGACAGGCACTTGCGAACTGCTTTTGCTTCGGGCACTGCACAGCAAGAAAGACTGAAGAAAATTGCGTCGGCTGCATCTTTTATACCCCTGGCGCACTGACGTCAGGGAAGAGGCGAAAGCAACCAACGCCGGACTAGGACTTTGGAATTCAGGCAGACTGAGTAGCCTGCTAGCAGGATAACCCAAGAGTAATGACTGCAACAGTGAAACACTATGAACATCTACAATTCCTGGGCCAAGAACCACTCCTCTTGTGGTAGTCAGGCTACCTAGTACTTACCACTCCCACTGATAAGCTAGAAGGATGCACTCCAACACAAGGGCTTGGGGAGCTCAGAAGCTTACAAACAGTCCTGGATACAGCAAATTTGTACCTGGACTAGACTAGTTACAAGAAAGGTGGGGATCAAGCACAAACACTGGCTTTAAAACCAGAAAGGTGAGAGAGATGGAAAAAAAAACTGCCCAAACGGCCAAATATCTACAATTTCTGGGCCAGAACCACTCCTTTTGTGGTAGATAGGCTACCTAGTGCTTACCACTCCCACTGATAAGCTAGAAGGTTTCCCTCCAACACAGAATGGTTTGGGGGGCTCAGAAGCTTACAAAGAGTCCTGGATACAGCAAGTCTGTACCTGGACTAGACTAGTTACAGAAAAGGTGGGGAACAAGCGCAAATGCAGGCTTTTAAGCCAGCAAGTTGAAAGAGATGGAAAACTGCCTAAACGGCCAATAAACTACAATTTATGGGCCAAAACCCTTCTCGTGGTAGATAGGCTACCTGATGCTTACCACTCTCACTGATAAGCTAGAAGGCTTCCCTCCAACACAGAAAGGCTTGGGGGGGCTCAGAAGCTTACAAAGAGTCCTGGATACAGCAAATCTGTACCTGGACTAGACTAGTAACAGGAAAGGCAGGAAACAAGCACAAACACAGGCTTTTGAATCAGAAGGTTGGAAGAGCTTCCCAAACGGCCAATAAACTATAATTTATGGGCCAGAAACCTCTTCTCCTGTGGTAGATAGGCTACCTAGTGAGTGCTTACCACTCCCACTGATAAGCTAGAAGACTTCCCTCCAACACAGAAAGGCTTGGTGGGCTCAGGAGCTTACAAACAGACCTGGATACAGCAAGTCTGTATCTGGACTAGATAAGTTACAGGAAAGGCAGGAAATAAGCTAGGAATTTATTTTTTTTAAACAGAAAAGCAGCCAAAACAGCAATAAATACAATTCAAATGCAGTGCAGGCTAGCCCACGTATATCAATATTACGGCAAATACAGTTTAATTAAATGCAATTAAATTAAAAATGACTAAAAAACAAGTGCAGAAGGCATTAAATTAGAAGGCTACTAACAAGCAGTAATAGGTGCAGAGTAAGAACAACTGAACAGATAACAGCCCGCAGAACAGCAACTAAGACAGTTATAGTAAGAGCAGCTGAACATATATATATATATTTTTTTTTTTTTTTTTTTTTTTTTTTTTTTTTTTGAGGGAGGGAACACCGCAGGATTAAGAGGCTACAGGGACTGTCCTTCTCAAATGCTCTCTTTGTACACAGTAGGAGTGCCTATGATCTCACTGTACTCAGTTGACTGAGCAAATGAGATAGGCCCAGAAGGAGTATCCAAATACAAACTTACAAGAGGGGCGGGCAGTTTCAAAGACAGTGGAAACGCAACAGACAAACAGAAACAATACAGCACCACTATAAATAATAGGCAAGCGTATAAAGTGGCAAAATATGTACTTATCAGTTTGAAATAGATTCCAGCTCTGCACAGCAAGTCTATCAGCTTTCCAACAATGCTTGGGTCCGAACTAGTCAGATCCAACATACTCAAGGTACTGGCCGGCGTCGAGGTACAAGGTACCATCGGCACCACCCCCCCGACTCTGAGACCTTTAAGATCCAAAAACTCCGATACTGGGGGCCGGATCGGAGGAGGAGTTATAGGGGGTGAAAAAGGGAAGCGAGCTCCCCACTCCAGAGGGAGAGGGGGCTGGTAAAATCCCCATCTGAATCTGGGTGCAAATGAATCTTCTCATCATTTTGTCCATCTCCACCTCGGTTAAACGTTTGGTGGAGCGCGATGACGACGCCACTGACGCAGACTTGGAATGTCCTTGAAGAAGGTCTAGGCTCCTCCGGTAAAAACCTAGGTGACAGAAGCTGAGGAGTGCTAGGCCTAGAAATAGCCTGTAGTTTCTGAAGAGGACCCGATCGGTCTGGGGATCTCTTCCTTGCCTTGTCCTTTTTAATTTGTTCCCCTTCCACAGACCTTTTGTCAGAAGGATGAGTCCCGGCCTGGGGGGAGAATGAAGTAGTAGTAGAGGCAATCACAGCCATGACTGGAGTAGTCGTGGGAGCAGCCACCCCCGAAGCAGAAAGTAGTCCCTTCATAACTAATTTGGCCTTGCTGTCTTTCAAGGCCATTGGATTAAAGCCCGAACAAATAGAGTAGGCAGTTGAAAGGGGAGGGACTCCTAAGCATACAATGCACAGAGTGTGGCCATCAGCTGGGGACAGTTTGCGGCCACACTGTGCACTTCCTAAAAACAGACTTAGTTTGCTCAGCCATGCCAAAGAAGAAGGCACAAACAGTCTTTACTGACCCAACCACACACACACACACACACACACACACACACACACACACACACACACACACACACACACACACACACTAACTAACGAGGTGTGTGTGTGTGTGGGAGACTACCACACTAAGCTTTTTTTCTTTAAATGTGACGCAACAACGAGGTAGGGGAGGTAAAGGAAAGGAAAAACCTGACCAAACACTACAAGAAATAACACACACTCACCCAAAAATATTGCAATTGAAAATCACCATGCCTGGAGCTCCGAGACCACAATGTTAGGCTAAGCTGCGGCAAACAAAATCTAATGGAAGGAAGGAGATGGAGGGGTATTATGGGTAAGGGGAGAAGCTTGGAGCTCGGATCAGATGCTGGTGAAGCTGCCATCTTGGATCCAATCTGGATCCGAATACCCACAGGTTGAAGAGCAAACGAAGTAAACTACTTCAGACTTATCTGTATTGTGTTGTCTCTATCTTAATACATACTTTCCTACAGCCTCTAATTTGTGGTCCAATGTTGAGCACTTTGAACCACTTCCCAAGAGCAATACACCTACTTACTCTGTAGCATAGGATATTCCACCAAACAATACTGCACCTGTATGTATCATTTGAGTCCTAATCCCATACATATAACTGAAGAGATTTCACTTTCTTAAATGTTCCTTATAATGCTCCTCAACTACACATTATCAACCAACCCTGTATGGCTGCAGCAAAAACTCTTCCCTGTAGATCTTTGCCCTCGACTTTAAATAGCTATTTATCATAAAAGGAAAGAATACATCCACTTTTCCTAAATGTATACCCCATAGTTTGACACAGTTGGCAATGCTGGTATGCCTAACAAATGCATAATCTTAAATATTTCTTCTACCTTTTAACTTCCTTACATAAACTATCCTCCAATTCTCCTGGGTCAAAAACCCTTGGTAGTTGATCCATAATTATCTTTTGCTCAGACCAGTCAGCATAATGGTTAAGGTCTTCACCTCCAATATACAGGCGCAAGGTTAGATCCTAATCTCGAGTCAATGTCCGTTTAGAATTTGTATGTTCTCCCTGTCTCTCTGTGGGGCTCCTCCCACCTCCAAAAAATGTGCAGAGTGTTTTCATCTCAAACTTACTAAAGAATGGAGCTGTGGGCAGCAGCACAGGCTACACAGGGTGCCATATAGGGGAAGAGTTGTATAAACCAACCGCTTTGGCCATCTACAGTGGTGTGCAGTACCCTCAACATGGATCACAGATTGCACACTGGCAGGGCCGGTCACTCAACAGTGTAAAATATGGCTCTAGGTGATTCAGTTACGCTAATATTACCCAAATGGGCATGTGTATTTGCTGGTGATAAGCGAGTTAAGGACCAACTGGGTTTGTAGGCCTACTCCAACCTACACCAGGGATTCATGCTAAAGGTGGGAGGGGTGTGTGTGTCCCTTTTGGCCAGTGTGTGCCCACCATAAAGCCCAGCAGCCCTGGGTCAATCTTTAGCTACTGACAGGCCAGTGCCCAGTTGCCCAGCTTGGGTAACCTGAGATACCTCTGATGAGCGAAAGCTGGACGTAAAACCAATAAACCTGCTAAACATCAACTAAGAATTGCTACACTCAATGTATGTTCACTAACAGGTCACAGCTTAAAAGTGAACAACAGTAACAGGAAGATGGACATCCTATGCATCCAGGAGACAAGAAAATAGGACAGTGCAGCAAAGCCACTTGGGTTGGGATCCAAAGTATACTACTCAGGTGGAGGGCAAACAGGAAATGGTTTGGGAATTCTGGTGAGGTAGAGGCTTCAGAAGACAGTTATGGATGTCATGAGAACTGACAGACAGGCAATCGGACTCCAGCCTAATAGTTCATAGTTAGGTACTAGGCGACTGGCCCAAGGGCCTAAGTAAGCCTAGCCAACAAGGTTCCCTGGCTTACATTAGTAAAGCTGGATCCACTGAATTTGCATCATATTGATAACAATTCTAAAAGATAAAAACAAGACAACCTTTACCAAGTCTCCCATTGAGAACCATTTTAATTTCTACTACACCAGAGAAGCATAGAGACAATTATAACTTTTTTTTTTAATCTACTTACTTTACAGTATTAACTTAAAAAAGCTCAGTACATGCAAAAAAACAAGGAACTGATATTCAGTCACTACATTTGAGAACACTGTGTATAGCAATGATGTCACATTCTACAGTCTCTCCTCCCCCAAAAATATGCCAGCTCTAAATGCAGATGCAGAGTCTACTTTTGTAAAAGCATTTTGCGCCTTACTTTATTTTCTATCCTCGCTCTTCTCCAAAGCCTTCTACTTAACTACTACAGAAATGATCATGAAGATGGCAAGTCTGAAAACTATCAAAGTTATTAAAAAAAATGTACTTGCGTATTACCGCAACCAGATTTGGAGCAGGAGAAATGGCTGCATTCCAAGCCGCACTCATGTCAATAAATGTAGTGGAATAAAAATCAAAATAAATATATATCGGCAAGAAAGGTAGAAAGATGTAGTTAAAAAACATAGTTTTTAATGTAGAGAAGTGGTCCAAAAGTATTTCCAAATCAGTGCAGGTACACAGCTTGTTTCAATAATGTTAAGTACTACCACATTATAAATAAAGACACAAGTGGCCAACAATCCTCTCAACTCTCCAGCTTTTCATAGAATGCCCAGATTTTTGCCTCTAATGATAGTAATATTCATAATCTCAGACTATGCCCCACAGCAGGGTTGAGATAGTGAGGAAACGAGTGCATTCAGACAGCAGTTGCAGGACCTACTAGATACAGCAGGAAAACTTGAAATGGTGTTGATAATTGGTGACTTCAATGCACATAAAAGGACAGACAGAATATAAGGACTGCCTGGGTCCACATGGGTAGAGTGACAGCAATAAAGTAGAGGTCATTCTAGATTTCTGTCTGGCAAATAGCTTGATAGTACCAAACACACGTTTCAGGAAGATCACATACAAGAGTGGCCAACATGCAACTCAGCTAGGCTTCCTCCTAGTAAGAAAGGCAACTCAGCTAGGCTTCCTCCTAGTAAGAAAGGGAACTGGTGTACCATCTGTAATTGCAAAGTCATCCCAAATGAAACAGTTGGCACACAGCATAAACCACTGGTTACCACAATCAGCTGCAAGAAGGGGTTAGAGAAGGATCTAAGGTCAACGGAGACCTGGCTGAAGACCTCGAAGTTGATAGGAAAGAAAACGTACAGTTGTGTACACTTACCATAAATGTAGATGTTAGAGTGTATTCACTGTTACAGTCATTACATTTGGGTAATCCTGCTGGCAGGTTGCCCTCAGTCGGCCTGAATTCCAAAGTCTTGGGTCCTGCATCGGCTGCTGTCGCCCCCTCCCTGATGTCAGGTTGTTAGGGGTATAAAAAAGCAGCCAACGCCATTTTCTTCAGTTTTTCTTGCCCCAGATGTCAGGTGACCCCTAAAAGGGTTGCCAAAATTTATATATATACACAAAAATACATGCACTAATATAAACGTTACCTTCATCTACAAGCAAATACACCACATAGGTTGTATAAATCAGAGAAGGAAAGGCAAGTTCCAGCAGGAAGAAAGGGGGAAGGCGGATGGGTAACCTAGACTGCAACAGTGAATACACTCGAACATCTACATTTATGTTAAGTGTACACAACTTTACTATGTTCTTCATGTTTCACTGTTGCAGTCATTACATTTGAGTAGAGTCCCAAAGCTATGGTTGGGAGGCTGGAGCTAAACAGCATTAGGAGTGGCTATGAGGCCCTGCAGAACTGCAGTGGCAAAGCCTGCCCTGGATTTAGAGTGGCAGATAAGTGCTTTGTAAAGGTGTGCACTGAACTCCAAGTAGCTGCCTCTAAAATATCCTTGGTTGGTACTCCCCTGAGAAAGGCTGCTGAAGTGGCTGCAGCTCTCGTTGAATGTGGCCTAATGCCCTTAGGCACTGGCTTGCCATTTTGAAAATAGCAGAAACTAATGCAGTGGCCTATTCACTTTGAAATAGTCTGCTTTGAGATGGCCTTTCCTTGTAATGCTGTGGCATATGCCACTAGTAATTGCTCTGTCTTTCTGAAAGCTTTGGTTCTGTCGAAGTAGAATCTAAGCTGTGTACGTCCAAAGAGTGCAGAATTCCCCCTTGTTCTGTGGATTTGGATAAAAGGTTGGCAGGTGAATATAGTTTGATTGAGCGCCACACTGGACACCACCTTAGGCATAAATGTTGGGTTTGTTCTCAGAGAGACCTGTCTGGATAAAAAATGATAAAAGGTTCTACAGCCATGAGTGCCTGTAGCTCTGAAACTCATCTTGCAGAAGTTACTGCTAGGAGCAGGGCTGTTTTCCAAGATAAAAGCTTTATATCAGCAGTAGCAGCTGGCTCAAAAGGAGGCAGGGTGAGTTTTTCCAAGACGTAGTTGAGGTCCCATGCAGGCATTGGTGATCTCCTTGGAAGCCTTAAATTTTTGGCCCCTCTGAGGTATTGCTTTAAAAAGAAGTTATGTTCTTACCATAACGTTCCATGTGGAGTGTTCATCTCGCCTTTGTTCTTACACACGGGTTCGGAGCCGATCCTCGGCTCCGAGTCGGCCGCATAGCAAAGCTCTGCATCTAAGAGAAGCTCGAGACCAGGCTATATCCCACAATCCTCCCTGCCATTACTCAGATCTAGTTTGCAAGCAAACCAGAAAAAAACAATAACCCTGAGGTGCTAAGGCTACATACTGCCACAAAGAAAAAAATTTAGAGACACCATCTCACTGACAACCAACTAGGGGTAACGAAACATACCCGGAAAAGGTAAAGACATGTGGACTAGACTCTAGTCCTGCTCGTTCTTCCAAACCGTAAGGGAGGGAAGGGGGGAATGTAAGAACAAAGGCGAGATGAACACTCCACATGGAACGTTATGGTAAGAACATAACTTCTTTATGTGAGAGTGTTCAATCTCGCCATTTGTTCTTACACACGGGTAGCGTCCCTAGCTCCGTCACCCTGAGTGACTCATGGAAGAACGTTCCTGAGCACAGTGGAACCAAAGGATGTCCTGTCTTTGGAGGCTTTGTCAACCCTATAATGAGTGATGAAAGTATGTGGTTTAGACCACGTGGCTGCTGCACAAATCGTGTCCAAAGGCAGGCGAGCTGCATGAGCCAAGGAAGTGGAGACGGACCTAGTAGAATGGCCTTTTGGTTTGGTGGGTAAGGCCTGATTTGACTTAGAATACACAAAGGCTATACAATCAGTAAGCCATTTAGAAAGCGTACGCTTTGTAACTGCCATGCCCTTTACATTGTCTGCAAACGCAACAAAAAGTTGATCTGTTTTTCTGTAGTATTTAGTCCTGTCTAAATAAAATCTGAGTTGCCTGTGGACATCTAACTTGTGCAACATATATTCCAACTTGCTGGTATGGTTCTTGAAGAAAGTAGGGAGTTCAATGGACTGATTAATATTTATGACAGAACATACCTTAGGAAGGAAGGACGGATTTGTTCGTAAAGAAACTCTATCTGGGTGAAAATTTAAGTAAGGCGGTTTAATAGACAGTGCTTGCAGCTCTGAAACTCTCCGAGCTGAAGTAACCGCTACAAGAAAAAGAGTCTTCCACGACAGAAATTTCAGGGGGCAAGAAGAGGCTGGTTCGAAAGGTGGTAACATTATTTGTGACAACAAATTTAAATTCCATGGGAATAAAGGGTCTCTGACGGGAGGTCGAAGATGGAAGGAACCTTTCATAAAAGCTTTACAAAGCCTGTGGGACATAATAGAAGAACCGTCCTCACCAACATGGAAGTTGGATATGGCAGCCAACTGCACTCTTAATGTGGAAGTAGAGGCCCCTTCATGGAAAAGGATGGAAAGAAATTCTAGAATTTTATGTAAAGGAGCAACCAAGGGGTCCAAGTGTTGATTAGATGCCCAGTACACAAAGCGTTTCCATTTACTGTTGTAAAGTTTTGTGGTGGAAGCCTTATGAGAGGCAACCAAAATGCGCTGCACTGCGGAGAAAGAAGATCAGACCTGGCTAGGCGGGAAGTGGAGCAGCCAAGCTGCTAGTTTGAGGGATAGAAGAGACGGGTGAGGAACTCCAGGCAGATGTGTCAGTAGATCTGGTACTGGGTCCAGGATCCAAGGTTCCTCTGTTTGATGGGCTCAAGAAAGGGGAACCATATCTGTCGAGGCCAGAATGGGGCTATGAGTATAATTGTCCTTTCCAGATTCATGGCTTTCTGGAGAAATCTGGGAATCAAGGGATAGGTGGGAATGCATATAGGAGACCGGGGCAATCGTGTATCAGTGCGTCCCTGGGGACATCCCTGGAGGGGTAGAAGGGCAAAATAGCTTCTGCATTTGGTATTCATCGGGGAGGCGAATAGATCACAGCAAGGCTGGCCCCATTTGCGGAAAATTCTTTCCGCCACTTGTAGTTTGAGGGACCACTCGTGAGGTAACAGGATGGCTCTGCTCAACCTGTCCGCAATAAAGTTGGATGACCCCGGGATGTGCATTGCTATCAGAAAGCGACCCGTGGACTCTGCCCATTGCCAAATTCTCATGGCCTCTCTGCATAATGGGTAAGATCTGGTTCCCCCTTGTTTGTTTATGTACCAGACTACAGACATGTTGTCTGTCTGAACTGCTATTGTCCCTAGAGGTAGGAGGGTTTGAAAGTGTTGCAACGCCAGGGACACCGCCCTCATTTCCAGAACATTTATGCGCAGGTTGTACTCGATGTTGGACCATTCCCCTTGGACTGTTCTTCCCTGAAAAAGTCCCCCCGACCCTATCAGGGAAGCATCCGTGGTTATAGTGGCTGTCGGATTTGGTAGAACAAATGGACAACCCATAGTGAGATCCTGGCTGGACACCCACCATGAGAGGTCTTGTTTGCAAGAATCTGTTATCAGGATCTCGTACTTCAGGGGTAACTGCTGGAACGACCACTGCGTGAACAGCAGCCATTGGAGGAGCCTCATGTGCAGCCTTCCCATGGGAATCGCAATCAGGGACGCTGCCATGAGTCCCAAAACTTTCAACACCAATTTGGCCGGGGCTTTCCTGCATTGCAGCAGAAGAACCTGTTCCTTGAGGGATGAAGCCCTTACTTGAGGGAGCTTTACTAATGTTAAACGTGTATCTAGGTCCGCTCCGATAAATGAAATATGCTGTGAGGGCAATAAGACAGATTTTTTGAAGTTTATGGAAATCCCTAGGTGGGAACAAAGGTTGACTGTATAGTTTCTTGCTTGTATGAGGAGACGCTCGGTGGTGGCGTTGAGGAGCCAGTCGTCCAGATAGGGAAACACCCGGAATCCTAGACATCTCAAGTGAGATGCTACCACTGCCATGCATTTGGTGAATACCCTGGGGGCTGAGGTGAGCCCAAAGGGCAGGGCTCGAAATTGAAAATGACTGACTCCCAGCCGGAAGCACAGGTGATCTCTGGACGGTCTGGCCATCTTGATGTGGTAGTACGCGTCCTTGAGATCTATCGAGCACATCCAGTCGTCCTTCTGTAAAAATGGAAGGATCGATTGAAGCGTGACCATCCGGAACTTTTCCTTCTTCACGAAGGTATTGAGATTGCTGAGATCCAAAACGGGTCTCCAGTCCCCTGTCTTTTTCGGAACTAAAAAGAACCTTGAGTAAGTTCCGGATCCTTTTTGGTCCGCCGGGACTGGCTGAATGACTTTTTTTGAGCAGCTTTGAAATTTCTATTGTTGCTTGGCCTCGCAGACGGGGTGGCACATCTGGAGACCTTCTTTGTTGGGGTGGAGTTGACATAAGGGGTATTTTGTATCCTCTGGTTACAATGCTTTTTACCCAGGAGTCTGAGGTGAGAGTTTGCCAGGCCTGTGGGTATAAAGCCAAGCGACCCCTGACTGCCTCCAGAGCAGGGCAGTCGGGCCTCCATTCAGGAGTGCTGGAAAGGCTTACCAGGGATAGTATCCCTGTCGCCTTGGTTCTGCGGACCCCCTCTGCCGGGCGCGTCTTCCATGTCTGCCCCCTGCCTCTGGGGTTTCACTCTGTGTGGCCTGGAAAGATCCCGGAGTTCTACAGAACCACATTTTTCCGCCTCGTTGCCCTTTGGGGTACGGTCTGGATGGAACGGAAAAACGGACTCAGACAGCAGACAGAGTCTTTCCTTCCTGCTCACACAGAGTTAATGTCTCTTTCACTTTGGGCCCAAAAAGAGTGGCACCATCAAAGGGGGCGTTGGCGAAAGAAGACTTGAAGGCTTCCGCAAAAGAGCACAGCCGCATCCAGGATTGTCTTCGTAGAGCAATCGCTGAAGCTGCGGCCCTACTCGACCCTTCAGCCGCATACGAGATGAGCCTCATGGACGAGTTCACTACGGAGGTAAGAGTGTTAAGTTGTGCCGTCACCTTATCTATCTGAAACAGCAGCATCTGTGTTACCCTGGAGGATATCTCTCAACTCCTTGATGAGATCCCTCTCTGTAGTCGTATTAAATGTGTCAAATAGTTTAGCGAACGCATGGAAAAAGTTGCTGAACTAAAAACGCGCTTCCCGTATCTGTCCATAGTCCTAGAATCCTTATTAGGAGGATGAACAGAAGAGGAAGACTCCGACATCTCCTTTTTAGTGGCTGCGGCCACCACCATAGCGTCAACGGGGACTCCTTTTGTGAGATAGGTCTTGTCCTGGGGGGCAGTAATAAATTTACTTGGCTTTCGAGGGACCGGTTCCACTGTGTCCGGTGTCTCCCACGCCCTTCGAGCAATTAAATCCATTAACTCATCGAAGGGCGGAGTAACCCAGGAGGTAGAAGGTTGAGCACCAAATGCCTTCAGCAACACCGACTCGTCCTCAGTGGGGGCTAGGGACTGCCAATCACCCCTCTGTTTTAATATCTCCAAGATGTCCGCGAATGAGACATCATCGGAGGGTGATTTTGGGGACCCCTCTGACTCATTCATGTCAGTGTCAGAAGTTAGAGATTCCTGTGGGGAGTCTAAGTGCCTCCTCTTGCACAATCTTTTCCTCGGGACCTCATCGGAGGGGGATTCCGGTGAGGCCTCAGAGGAAGAGGGGGCATCCTCTAGGGATGGCTGAGACAATGGTGCTCCACGCTTTGGATGTGTCGTGGGAACAGAAACAGAGAGCGGCTCCTTAAGGGAGGGAGAAGACGCGTCAGATGTAGTGGTTGTCTGTGTAGACAAAACCTTCCTCATGAGGTCAAAAACCCCTGAACCTCGGGCCGAGGACTCTCCCGGTTCCGAAGAACATGGAAGAATCCGAGACACGGGGCCCATGGGTCTCGACCCCGAGGACGGAACAGAGCCGATCTGCGCCGAGGCCCCGAGAGGGAGAGTCAGAACCAAAAGGTCGGTACGACTCTCGGTCCCGGAACCAAGGAGAGATAGTCGACTCCGCGACTCACCTATCGGTTCCGATGGAGTCGAGGTAAGTGGTGTCGATCGTGCAATGGACGGTTTCGGCACCGATGGCTCCACTATCATCGGCTCATCCTCTTCCGGCTCCGAAGACTGGATAGGTCTCGAAGGAGGACCTGTTGGAGATAAAGGAAGGCCTTCTAGTTTCGACACCAACTGGGAGGAAACTGCAATCAATTTGGAAAGGGCCGTGTTCTCCATAAGTTTCTGCACAATGCGATCCACATCAGTATCAGATAATGGTTTGGAAGAACGGGTCGAAGGGGCCGAAGATGGCACCGACCGAAGAATCGACGGTGGCGGTAGTTCCGACACCGGTTCCAAGACCTGGGGCTCAGTGAGAGACAAACGTTCGACGCTCGGCCCCGAAGTCTGTGGAACCGGCGAACGAACTCTGGAAGATGTACTCTGAGCCGATGACATGGGCTCTGACATCTTCGACCCCTTCGAAGACTTAGAAGTCTGGTCAGATTTGTCCAGGGCTTCTTGGAAAGCAGGCTTAAGAAGCCCCCTATCAATAAGTTTCCTGCGTCTATCTGTCATAACCCTCCCACTGAAGGAATGGCAAATGGAGCAATCCTCTTTCAAGTGGAGAGGGCCAAGACAGTAGACGCAGGAAGTGTGGTTGTCAGTGATGGACATTTTCTGTCCACACTGACACCTTTTGAAACCACTCTTTACTTTCTCAGACATAACTTAAAGAAGTGATAGTTTAAATTAAGAGGAATTTACAGTTAGAAAGGGGTAGGCCCCAAAGGGAAACCTATGGAAAAAAACTAACTATAAACTACACACAAACACACTATAGTATATAAAATATAAATATCCACAAAAAAAACTATAGGAGAATATAAGAATAAAAAGAAGAAAAAAAGACTATCTTATCTGTTAAACTAGAAATCTCTGGTCCGAGCTCTCTGTAGCGATGTGACCTGTTGCAGCGGCAAACTAGATCTGAGTAATGGCAGGGAGGACTGTGGGATATAGCCTGGTCTCGAGCTTCTCTTAGATGCAGAGCTTTGCTATGCGGCCGACTCGGAGCAGAGGATCGGCTCCGAACCCCTGTGTAAGAACAAACGGCGAGATTGAACACTCTCACATTAAAGGATAAGAAAAGATTGGTGGCTCTACATTGTAAAGAGCTGAAATGGCAGAGGCATGAATTTTAATAGATGAAAAAGATAGGCCTTTGTCCAGCATCTTAGTTAAGTATTGCAAAATCTGATTAACATTTGGGACAGCTGTATCAGTTCCTTGTGCCTGGTTCCAAGCACAGAATCTCTTCCATTTTCCAGCATAGGATTTTCTAGTACTAGGCCTTCTGTCTTCCAAAATGACATCCATCACAGCTTTACTGAGAGGTGTGTTTTGTATGACTACATTATCTGCCATGCTGCCAGGTTTAAAGTCCTGAGGTGGCTGTGCAGGATCTGATTGTTTTGCTAGGACAGAAGATGTGGTATTTGAGGTAAGGTCCACGGTGGGCATTGAGACAAGTTTCTTAGTATTGGGTACAAGTACTGGCGGGGCCAGTCTGGGGCAATCAGTATCATCTTTGGCTTCTCCTGTCTGACCTTTAGGAGTACCTTGGGGAGGAGAGAAAGAGGGGGAAAGGCATATACTGACAGTTTTTTCCAGCTGAAAGATAGTGTGTCCACTTTCCATGCTTGTCTGGGATAAATCCTTGTGCAGAATCTTTTTAGTTGGTAGTTGTGAGGGGAAGCAAACAGATCTATGTCCGGGCATCCCCATTTCCTTGTTATCATGTTGAAAGACTTGTGGATCCAGCTGCCATTTGTGGGGATCCATGAGGTTTCTGCTTAGTTCATCTGCCAGAGTATTTTTCCTTCCTGGCAGACAGTGTGCCTGCAGATGTACTTGGTAAGTCAATGCTGTGTCCCACAAAGTCATGGCCAGTCTGTAAAGGGGGTAAGAGTGTGTGCCCCCTGCTTGTTTATATACCACATGACCGTGGTGTTGTCTGTCTTTATCAGTAGTTGTCCTGGATGAAGTAGGTCCTTGAAGGCTGTCAGGGCATTTTGAACAGCTAGCATCTCTTTTTGACTGATATGCAGATGCATTTGGTTTGAGGTCCATGTGCCCTGAATGCATCTTCCTGCCATGTGGGCCCCCCAGGCATAATCTGAAGCATCCGTTGTTCGTGTTTGCCTGGCTGGGGGTAATGTGAATGGCTGTCCCGTGTTTTGGTGACAAGCCTTTGCCCACCATCGAAACTCCTGTTGGAGGCAGGGAATGAAAGTAATCATAGTTTCCAGGCAGTGGCAATGTTGAGTCCAAACACTTTTTAGGTACCACTGAAGTTTCCTCATATGCAGTCTTGCATATGGAATTAGCAGGATGCAGGAAGCCATGAAGCCCAAAGCCCGCAGA